>NC_136505.1:15783617-15863617 GCF_053919585.1 Euprymna scolopes | reverse complement strand
GATTTTTTCCACTTTTGAAAATAAAGTTATGAAAATATATGGCAATTAAGCTACTATGTTTCATACAAGGGGATAATTGCCAGGCTAGAATGCATGGAATTCCTGACGATTCCCTACGTAGATGAAACGCGGAAAATTCTGTGTAGCTTAATTGCCATATATTTTCATAACTAACAATCTAGCTGTACTCACATATTGAGCACAGTTGAAGTACTGCAAAACTACAAATAATATTTTATATCCCCTTATAACTTTAGAGTGCAACGGTTAGAAGCTCCGACTATCGTTTGGTCGATCGGGTTCGATCCTGGCTTGAGGCAATTGCTTGTCTAGCCGCATTGATGAGCTGTGAAACAGTGAAACAGTACTGTATGTATGTGGATGACTATATATATATATATATATATATATATATATATATATATATATATATATATATATATATATATCGTAAGTTATAAAAATATATATAGCAATAAGGCTACACAAAATATTCCGTGTGTCATTCTTAGGACGAATTCTGACGAGAATTAAAGGCGGAATATTCTGTGTAGCTTAATTGCCATATATATTTTTATAACTTACTACCTAGCTCTACATATGTATTGAGCAGTATTGAAGTAAATACTGAAAAATTACGCATAAATTATATTTTCCTATAATAACTTATGTGATTAAATGAAGTATTCATATATATATATATATATATATATATATATATATATATATATATATATATATATATATATATATATATATATATATATATATATATATATATATATAAGAACAATTGGATTTAAATATTTTCTAATTAAAGTTTACAAAATTTTCCCTTTCGACAAAGAAAAAAAAAATTTAAAAATATTTTTTTTTCAAAACGTTTTTAATTTCGTTGTACTCCGTGTCGGAAAATAGTTTTTGTAAATTTTTGTAGAATTTAATTTATAAAATTTAAATCCAATTTTTCTTATACTAGTAATCTATTTTTAATATTAAGCTTCTTCATCTGGTTGGGATCGTCATATAAATATTATTATTATTAATATTTATATTTGTTTTAATTTGCAAATTTATTCAATTTGCAAACCGAAATTATATACTTTTTTCTTGAAGTATATAATCAACCTGTCACAGTCAGAACAGTCCTGATTCAAAATAGTAGGACTTGCACGCAAAATACTCACACTTTTTTTGGTTAATTATGTTTCGTATTGAAATGTATACAGATGTGTTTTATACAAATGCCTGCTTAGGATTGAATATACTGTGAAACTGCAGTCAAGTGCTAAGAGGAGTTAATTTTAAATATCGCGCGCGCGCGTGCGCGCGTGTGTGTGTGTGTGTGTGTGTGTGTGTGTGTGTGTGTGTGTGTGTGTGTGAAAAAGGTCGAGGAGAAATATTTACGGGCAATGATTCTTGGTCCAGTTGTTAGAGCTGCCGATTGTCAACACAATGGTTGTAGGTTCGATCCACGGCTAGAAAAAGGTGTACGTCTAGCCGCACTGATGAGTTGTGATACAACGAAACAGTACTGTATGTGGATTACTATATATATATATATATATATATATATATATATATATATATATATATATATATATATAACGAACAGCATTATGGTATAAAAATTCCACAATGCCAACAGAGAGAGGGTGGTCAGATCGGAATAAAGTGAGTGCAAGAGATATAGTATCTTCAACGGTTCGTATTAAATATATAGTACAACTAGAAAACTACTTGGCGCGCCCCTAAAGCATTCATCAGATAAAAATCTGACATGGCGTCAAGTTTGAAATATCAGGACTATTAACCTATAACACCGAAGCAATGCCTCATGATATCATTGCGATTGGATCGTCTAGCAGTATCATAAACTAATGTTAGTATTATAAATATGCAACTTCCCATCGGTCCTGAACTTACGCTTTCTTCTTGCAAGCCACTTTGGTGTAAGTAACGCGATCTTGAGTGAAGTCAATGGCAGTTTAAAAATAAATAAAATTTGTTATAGATGAAGACAGATTAATTAATTAAGAAATAATAATAATAATAATAATAATAATAATAATAATAATAATAATAATAGTAATAATAATAATAATGAATCCCTTATAAGAAACTACATCAAGGCAAGGATCGACAACGCACAAGAAAACTGTAAATGCAGGCTCCCTGGACAAAGAGATGAAACAATAAACCACACAATAAGTAAATGCAGCAAACTAGCGCAACAAGAATATATAAATAGACACGATCACGTGGGGAAGATAATACACTGGTAATTATTCAGACTGTTGCATCTTGAACACCCAAGAAAATGGTACAAATATGAGCCGGCAGCAGTGCTGGAAAATGAAATACACAAGGCTCTATGGGACATAGATATACAAACGGATAAAACTATTCGAGTGAGAAGACCAGATGTCATAATAGTTAACAAGAAGGAAAAGTCCTGCCAGATTGTAGATTTTGCCGTTCCAGCAGACCACAGTGAAGATGAAGGACACGTAACTGGCCAGAGAGCTCAAATGATCTGGAAAATGAAGAAAGTTAAGATAAGACCACTAATAGTTGAAACACTAGGAACGATACTGAAAAACTTAGAAACAGAATGGTAGAGATTGGAATCAGAGGGATGAGTGAGAAAACACAACGGATAACAATAATGAAAACTGAAGCAATATTAAGGAAAACCCTTAGATGTGAAGACTAATACAAACAAACTACAGACACAAATTGAACACACAGAAAAGACTACAGATATAAAAGGCAAAGTAACATCACATGAAATCAACATTACAACTGTAAGATACAACATATTTTTTGTTTATGTGTCACAATAAACTGGTTCCACACTAAATAAAGGAGAGGTGGAAAGGCTGAGGTGAGAAAGCACTTATCAGACCTCTGCTGGTTGAGTGCAAAGAGGACTGGGACCTTGGGGAGGCTTGTTGCTAGCCAAATTCCAGTGAAGACCAATGGTCGCTGCCAACGAGAAATCAATGGTAAGCGGCTGTTTCGATAACGTAAATTCTTTTGCAACGGTTATCGAAAGAGGTTGAGAGTACTGGAAATCTGGGGAGATTTGTTGTCACTCAGACTCCAGGGAGCATCACAAGTTGTTCTCAAAGAATAATCTTCGATGATGCATTGCGTGACTACTCCTAGTGAGTAAATAATAATAATAATAATAATAATAATAATAATAATAATAATAATAATAATAATAATAATGATAATAAACAATAATAATAAAACGAGGGAGTTCAATAAGTAATGCCCCTGACTTCAAGTTGTCTGATCTAGCTGAAATTTTGCATGTGCAATGATTTATATCTCTACAGGTTATGTGGCAAATTACAGCTCTGAACTAATTGTGCTTTCTGTTTTACAGGTGTTTTAACTGAGTCAGGCGTGAAATGGAGCCTGTTGAATGCTGATCAGTGATCCGGTTTTTGTATTTGAAAGGACGCACACCACAGGAGACTTTGGATGAAATGAAAGAAACTTATGCTGATAATGCCCCATAATATAACCTTGTAAAACGCTGGCATCGTGAATTTAAACATGACCGGAAGTCTGTGAAAACAGCTCCCAGACCTGGTCGCCCCCCCCTTTGCCATTAATGAGGCATCTGTCCGTCAAGTTGAGGCTGCCATTTTGAAAGATCGGCGCATTACTATTCGCCAAATAGCCCAAGATGTCAAGATTAGTTCAGGGTCTGTGGAAACTATCATTTATGATCATTTGCATATGAATAAGGTGTCTGCCAGATGGATTCCCATGTTGCTCACACCATTCCAGAAGTGAGAACGCGTCGAGTGCTCGAGGATGAATTTGGAGATGTGCCAAGAAGATGAGTCAAAGTTTTTTCAAAAGAGTGATTACACAAGATGAAACCTGGGTCCATCACTATGATCCAGAGACATAAGCCCAGTCAATGCAGTGGAAGCGCTTGGACTCACCACCTCCTAAGAAGGCAAGGGTGCAGCCCTCCGCTGGCAAGGTTATGCTCACAGTCTTCTGGGACCAGGACGGAGTAGTGATGACAGATTTCCTGGTAAAGGGTACCACAATTACAGGAGCCTATCATGCTTCACTTTTGAGGAAATTAAGGGAAGCTATCAAAATCAAGAGGCGGGGCAAGATCAGCAAAGGTACCCTCCTCCTGCAGGATAACGCTCCAGTCAAAAACTCGCATGTCGCCAGATCAGAAGCACGGGCATGTGGTTATGAAATCCTCCCCCATCCTCTTTACTCTCCTGCCCTTGCACCCTCTGACTTTCACCTCTTCCCAGTCGTGAAGTTGTTTTTGAAAGGAAAGCGTTTCCCAGATGATGCAGCCTTGATGTCTGAAGTCATGTCGTGGTTGGAGGAGCAACCTGGGGTGTTCTACAAAAACGGTCTCCAGAGCTGCATTAAACGATGGGAGAAATGCATAACTCTGGGTGGCTCCTCGACAAATAACTGTGCCAAGTTTCGTTGCTCTATTGCTATGCGAAGTGGGTCAGGGGCATTACTTATTGCACGCCCCTCGTAATAATAATAATAATAATAATAATAATAATAATAATAATAATAATAATGTACTAGGGTAATTATTTCGCTATTTAATTTACGTGCGTTCTTTTCGGTGTGTATAGACACGGATATTTACATACGAAAGAGTTACTCTTCTTCTAAATGCCCAAAGAACGATTACAGACTGAATGGAAGAGCAGTGAAATACATAAATAAAAGATCACAATCCTTAAAACGTAATCAGACCAACTGTAGAACAGTTAATTAAAAAAAAATTTGAACGCTGGACTTTACCTAATGCTAAGACTATTTTAATAGTTTTCATTGAAGACGGAAGCTTTCAGCAGATAAACTGTTTAATTGTGATATGCATTCTCTGTTTTATTAGAGGCAACTGTCAATATTATTTATATTTATTTCAGTTTTTAATTTATATTTTTTTATTTGATTGCTTTATTAATAGATTATCTCGTCGTAAAAGAACCCATTATATCTAGCAAGTTGATTTTATATACTGCATAAATAATTGCAACAATGTTATTTATTTTCAGTTAGCGAAAGAAGAATCTATCACCAAACTTTCCCTTCAACACGTCAATTGAACTTATATAAAGTACAATACTTCATATTCATTTTTTACTCTCGCTTTTCCTAATTTGTCCCTCAGTCCTCTTTTTAAATGAGTGATTTTTCTTACAAAAGGAGGAGAAAAAGCTGTATTCTTCGTTGGCAGTATTTTGCGCGAACAGTCGCCAGAGATGTCGGATATTTTCTGTTTCTATGTCTATCCTTGTAGCCATGTCACTAATAAGGGTGCTGGAGGTAAACGTTTTATCTGGGCGGATGTCATCTGCCTTATAGTCAGGGATCTGAACCTTGGATTAACCACTAACAAGACTGTTCTATCAGCAGATGCAAAGTACTGTGGCTGCTGTATTGCCATTTGGTGAATTGATTCTGGACCATACAGTAGCTTCTGGGGGGTTCTCGATACCATATTAGAGGGTAATTGTTACGGCTTTACCTTATCATGTGTTACAATATATATATATATATATATATATATATATATATATATATATATATATATATATATATATATATATATTCGTTTCTTTTTCTCTCTTACTTTCCCCCCTCTACCCTGCTCTAAGCAAGTCTGTCGACCTATTCGACAAATCCCAAAGCTCCACCATGAAGAGTTTCCAGAAAAAATACACGATTAAACCCAGCTCTTCAACTTCCAACGTATACCCCCACTACCATGTCTCCTTCTCTAACATCAGGGGGTCTAAGTTACAACATTCCAGAGGTTGAACATCAATTACAGGAGACTAAACCAGATCAAGTATTCCTAAGCGAAACTGGCATTGGACCGACTATTTGCCTAGATGAGTTTGTAATTAAAGAATACATCCAAATCCGACCCCAAGATGTGCCTACATTAAAGATGGCTTTCCATATGGTAGGAACATCTCCAAAGAAGACCCTAAATTACCCTATATGTGCTTCTGAGTTGCATTTTCTCACACTACTGCGTTTATATTTGCCCTCTGTTGCCCCCACAAAAGCAGAGTTATTATCTTTAAGAGCATATCTGAGAACATTGCCAAGAACTTTGCAGCCAATTCTACCCTTTGCGACCAAGGCCGCCAACCCCCAATATTTCCTCCTGTATCAGAAAACACACTATGTGATATACACATATCTGTATGTGATGTTGGCAAGCTAATCAAAAACCTTGATTCCAGTAAAGCAACCGGCCCTGACGGTATTCTAATTATAGTACTCAAAAAACTTCAACCAGAACTAGCGCCCATACTTACAAAACTGTTTAAACGTTGTCTTAAGGAGAATTGCTTCCCATCACCCTGGAAAATCTCATCAGTATGCCCTGTATTTAAGAATTCAGGTGATCGTTTATCCCCCTCTCAGTACAGGCCAATAAGTCTCCTGTGCGTAATGAGTAAGTTGCTGGAATCTGTGTTAAATAGAGAAGTAATCAACCATCTCAGCAAAAATAACCTTCTTAGTAACACACAATATGGTTTCCGTTCTGCTAGATCTACAGCAGATGTGCTTACAGTTATATCTCATAGGATTAGCGAATCTCTCGACAGAGGCAACCTTTCTAGGGCAATTGCTCTTGACATATCAAAGGCCTTTGATAGGGTATGGCATAAAGGTTTACTTCACAAGATCTCCAGCTATGGTATAGCTGGAAATGTCTTCTCAATTATTAAATCATTTCTCTCTGATAGGTTCATAAGAGTAGTAGTTGATGGGCAAAAATCAGAAGCTCACAGTATAAATGCTGGAGTCCCTCAGGGGGTCCATCCTGGGCCCAACTCTTTTCCTGATCTACATTAATGATCTTCCAAATCACATCCTTACATCATTCGTAGACATTTTTGCTGACGACACTACCATCTAGTAGCACATCTAAGACAGTAAACGACCAAGTTCTCTCTGATTCTCTCTCCTCTGATCTTGATCACGTAGTACAATGGGGAAAAGAGTGGTTGGTTACTTTTAATGCATCTAAAACCAAGCTTCTATCTTTACATCATCAACGTTCTGATCCCCATCCGGCATCAATTAAAATGAATGGCTCTCGTCTTGGGGAGGCCTCAAGTTTTGACAGGCTTCTGGGCTTTACCTTTACTCCTGATCTTAAGTGGAATACGTACATCAAATCTGTTGCCAAGGCCGCTGGAAAAATGGTTGGATCCTTCTATCGATCCAGTAGATATCTCACTGCTGATGCAATTCTCTATCTATATAAAAGCCAGATACGTCCAAGGATGGAATACTGTTGCCACATATGGGCTTGAGCTGCTAGAAAAGACTTGTCCTGCCTTGATAGGGTTCAAAATAAACGTCGTGGCCTGGTGGGAGATGTCCTTTTCTCTTCGCTGCAACCTCTATCTCACAGAAGAGATGTTGCTAGTTTGTCTCTGCTTTATCGTTATTTTCATGGAAAGTGTTCGACTGAGCTTCAATCTATGGTCCCTCCTCGCCAAACCTTCACAAGAAACACTCGACTAGCTGAAAACATTATCAATAATTTTCCACACTCTTTATCTGTGCCTAAACCTAAACATAGATTCCATGATCAAAGCTTCTTTATTAGAACTGCACGCCTGTGGAATTGTCTTCCGTTTTCCTGGTTTCCAGCTGTCTATAATATGGTTGTCTTCAAGTCCAACGTGAACAAGTTTCTGATGAGCCGTTCCACTTAAGTTAACAAATTTACCGAACTTCCATTACTATCGATTACTATATTGTCCTTTTGACTACTCTACACTCTTTAACCCTTATCCTTGAGTGGCCTATCGGCCTTGATAAGTGGTGACGCCTATGTAAAAAAAAAATCTCCGTTCTGCTCATTCTTCGGTTCACAATGTGGAACGGTTAACCCATCCAAGCAAGACATATTATGAGGTGAGGGGGGGTCTGTTACGATTTATCCATTACTTATGATCTCACGCACATTGTTCGCGAACCCACCAGTGTGCTCGACACTAACGGTTAATACGGAAGTTTCCTAGACCTTTTCCTCCCAACTACCGGTCAGTATGTAAGCCTTCTAGACCTTTTCCTCACAACTTGCTCTGAGCTATTTTCATATTCCGTTCTGCCTCACTGGGATCTTTTGACCACTCTATTGTATCAGTTAAGATAAAAGCGCAATATAATAAGTCCTCGGACGTATCTCTCCATTGTACAGTATATCGATACTCTATGGCTGACAGGGATAGCTTCCATACATTTATATCAGATCTACATCATTAATTGTAGGTATGGACCGTGTCATACCCTCGAAAAAATTCCAGCAAAAACCTAACAGAATGTGCTGCTGCCATTGCGCACAGAAATCACCTTTTCCATTACTTCCAACGTAACAGATGTACTGAGACTAAAACCGCTTTCAGGACAACCACAACCAATGTAAAAGAGTAATTAAGAACGTGAGAGAGGTGTATGCTCAGTCTGTCAAGTCCAAAGTGGCTGAGCAGCTGTTTGGTTCCCACCAGTTTTGACAAATAGCAATCAAGACCCTGAACAGAAACGTGTGTTCTATCCCAATTATTTTCCATGGACTTGAGGTAATATCCTCAGCATCAGACAAAGCCAAACTCTTTGCCAAGAAATTTGCAGCTATTTCTACCCTATGCGACCAAGGCCGCCAACCAAGTATTTCCTCCTGTATCAGTAAATACGCTATGCGACATACATATATGTGCCTGGTGTTGCCAAGCTATTCAAAAACCTTGATTTCAGTAAAGCAACTGGCCTTGACGACATTCTAATTATAGTGGTAAAAAAGCTTCAACCAGAACTAACTCTCATACTTACAACGCTGTTTAAGCGTTGTATTGAAGAGAATTGCTTCCGAACACCCTGGAAAATCTTATCAGTATGCCATGCATTTAAAAATTCAGGTGATGGGTTATCTCCCTCTCAGTACAGACCAGTAAGTCTCCTGTGTGTCATGAGTAAATTGCTGGAATCTGTGTTAAATAGAAAAGTAGTAAACCACCTAAGCAAATGTAACCTTCTTACTGACAGGTAATATGGTTTCTGTTCTACTAGATCTACAACAGATGTGCTTGCGGTTATATCTCACAGGATTGGCGTATCTCTCAAGGGAGTCTTTTTTCTATAGTAATTGCTCTTAACATATCAAAGGTCTTTGATAGAGTATGGCCTAAATGTCTACTTCACAAGATCTCTAGCTATGGTATAGCTGGAAATCTCTTCTTAATTATTAAATCATTTCTCTCCGATAGGGTCATAAGAATAGTGGTTAATGGGCAGAAATCAGAAGCTCATAGTATTAATGCTGGAGTCCCTAAGGGTTCATCCTGGGCCCAATTTCCTGATCTGCATCAATGATTTTCCAGATCACATCCTTAGATCATTCGTAGACATTTATGCTGCCGACACTACCATCTATGGCAGCACATCAAAGCCGTTAATGACCAAGTTCTCTCTGATTCTCTCTCCTCTGATCTTAAGCACGTGGTACAATGTGGAAAGAAATGGCTAGTTACTTTTAATGCATCTAAAACCAAGCTTCTATATTTGCATCATCAATGCTCTGATCCCGATCTGGCATCAATTGAAATGGATGGCTCTCGTCTTGGGGAAGCTCCGTGATTTGACAAGCTTCTGGGCTTAACCTTTACTCCTGATCTGAAATAGAACACGTACATCAAATCTGCTGCCAGTGTCGCTGGAAAAATGGATTCTATCGATCCAGTAGATATCTCACTGCTAATGCAATTCTCTATCTATATAAGAGCCAGGTACGTCCAAGGATTGAGTACTGTTGCCATATCTGGGCAGGAGTTGCTAGAAAGATCGTATCCTGCTTTGACAGAGTTACAAAAGAGACTTCGTAGATACTCTTTTCTCTCCCCTTCAACCTCTTTCTCACAGAAGAGACGTTGTGAGCCTGTTTCGGTTTTTTCGTTATTTTTATGACAAGTGCTCGTCTGAGCTCCAATCTATGGTTCCTCCTCGCCAAACTTTCACGAGAAACACTTACTCAGCTGAAAACAATATCAATATCAATAATTTCCCCCACACTTTATCTGTACTTAAACCTAAACGTAGATTCCACGCATGAAGCTTCTTTCTTAGAATTGCACACCTTTCTACTTTTCAACTGACTACAATATGGTCGTCTTCAGGTCCAATGTAAACAAGTTTTTTGATAAGCCGTTCCCCTTAAGTAATCCAATTTACCAAATTTACACTACTAACGATTAATCTGATATTGTCCTATAGACTATTGTACACTCTTTAATCCTTATCCTCGAGTAACCTTTGAGCTTTGATAAGTGGTGCCTCCTATGTAAAAAAATAACAGATCGGTGTCTTTCTCGGTTAAGTATAAATTACGGCAAATTAGTATTATTAAAACAATGCTTCCAAAGAAAACAAACTCAGAAGTAATGTACATTTTAGAATTTCTTTTATTTGATTACAGTATATAGTATATGAACGTTAGGGAAACAAACATTGATCAACTGACATTTCGCATGCAACTGTATATAATTGATATTAGCCGTGTGTATAGGCTTGAGTAAGCGTACATTACACGCAATTGTTCATCTCTGGTAAGCACACGCGTTCAATTCGTAATTGAAACACCTGTTAAGAGAATTGACTTAATCTGCTGCCGTAACAGTAGTTTGCATTAGAACTGATATTAAGAATGCTTCACGAGGGACTGTTACAAGCTGCATTTTGACAGATGATATATGACGGTAACCATTCACGAGTAGAAACTATTTTTTTCTGTAATCTAATAATTATTTATTATTTAAAAATGGATTCTGGGGATTTTGTTGGTGTCGGTTTAAAGATTGAGGTTTAGTATTAATTTGTGGAGACAACCATGAAAAAAAAAACTCATCTAATATATAAAAATTAGTATTCCGTTTGCATGTGTGTCCCTATGTCCTGGTAAAATAAAATAGAAACTACAAAACAAAAACCCACAAAGTTGCCCTGGAGGAATAATATCTAAAGTTTATAAAAAAAATATTCATTCGCTGATGGGGGCAACAGGACTGGGTTTTGCTAAAAGGGTCGGCTTTTTAGTGTTATTATATACTGATTTAGAAAGAAGAGGAGGGCTGTGTGTGTGTGTGTGTTCAAATAGAAAAGAATATGTTGGGTGAAAAAGAAAGGATTGGGATAGAAAGATTAAAGAACAGATAAAGAGAAGCAGAAAGAAAAAAAAGACCAAGGAGAAATACATTACATGTTTTAACAACGTCGTATAGCAATACTAAAAAAACAAAGTTCAAAGTGGAAAGCTTAAAAACAACTATGATGTTTTATTCTGTTTGACAAAGTCTTCATAACCAAAAACATTTTGTCTTGATACGATATTTTTATGTGGAAATTACCCGAGACAAGGCATGAAACCACTTGATGCAAGGAGCTAACAAATACGAAATACCCCCAACTAACTCGACAAACAGTAAAATCCCACTCCTACACAGTAGAGATCCCTGGATATAAGAAAGCCTTTTACTTTAATAGTTTCTTTCCTAAAACTTCTAGACTTTGAAACTCCCTTCTGGATTCCTGCTTTTCCAACTGCACTGACATGCAGAAGTTCAAGTGTAATGTGAACAGATATCTTGCTGCTTAACTCCATACATAGTATCCCTGCAACCTATGGCCCCGATAGTAGCCCTCTACATAAAAGAGGCACTGTGCCTTGTTTGGATGAAATTGTAATTTTTAAAAAAAACTGATTATTGCAAGAACAGGAGCTGCCTATTGACCTAAGTCTTGAAAACACAAAGGCCGTAGGTAGAAGGAAAACAGTGAGCAGGAGGAGAGTTCCATTACCTTGCAGTTCTAAATATAAAAAAAGAAATATTCATTTATTTTTCGACTTATATCAAATTCAAAATTTATATCAACTCGTCTACCGCATAGTTTACAATTGCTTTCCCATAAAATATTATAGAAACAAAAACTTTCCATTTTGGCTTTCAAATTTTCTTAGAACTTGTTTTAAATACTTAAAGTTTATTCTCTCGTATTATTTGGATGCTTCGGACTACTGCTCTCATTTTGAGTGTTATTTCCACGACGTTTCGATCGATGTAACCTCCAACCTTCCTCGGTTGTATCTTGTTCAACTCGGAAATCTTTCTGCCTAGCTCGGGAACCTGCATGGAATTTCGAACGGAACACTTTATTTAATCGAAGGCTTTAGAATGCTCTCGTGTCGTTATGACTGAGTAGACGTATTAAGTAATTTTCACTTGTATTTTGAGTGGTGAATCTACAGAAAACAGTAAGTTTACAACTTTTTTATTGCGTTTTCACCCCAACCAAGGCACAGTGGCACTTTGATGTAGGGACTACTATCAGCGTCATAATTGCAGTGATACTATGTATGGAATTGAGCAGTAAAATTTCTGTTCACATTACGTTTGAACGTCTGCACGTCAATACAGTTTGGGAAACAGAAACCCGGAAGGGAATTCGTAAATATAGCAATTCTGGGGGAAAACCTATTAGAGTAGAAGGCTTTCTGACGGGTTTGTCGGGGTTATTTACGTCGAGGGGGTACAAGGGTTTGTAGTTCGTCGGAGTATATACCATTAAAATACGTATAAAGCAGACAGAGGAATGCAACATTTTGTCGACCGTAGAGAGGATGAAGTTTAACTAACAGTTCGGGACCTGTTAGATTCGCGACTCTCTTTTGAACTCTGTCCAGGAGTAAGAGTCTAGTAGCAGATACGCCAGCCCAATTAATTTACGAAGTACTTTATCCACTATGCCTTGGGTTCTTGCGAACAATTCTAGTTATTAATTTTAGGAGTTTTAAACTATTACCACTTATTAGATATCACTATTTACTACTGCACATTTTCTCCTACTATTATATGAAAAGAACTTTGTCTCTGTATGTGTCTGTGTTTGTGAGTTCCTTCCCTATAGACTCGCAAACAGCTGTACCGATTTTTACGAAATTTCACACGAAGGTATTTTAGGTACCTGACCGTGTTCTTAGACAGATTTTGTATCAGGAAGTCTTTGTTAAATATCAGTAATCGATAATCGAAATAATCTGATGAAAAGAAAGAACGGGCGATTTTGACCAAAGTTAACACCTTACACAGCCTAACATCACAAGTGCATTTGATAAGTTGTATTACTACCCAAGTCAGAAAGCCCGACATATAAAATCAACAGTTAGTTCTTTGATATGACAGTGGCGTGTTCGAAATGAATGTTTTTGTTTAAAGCACAATTACACCATGATAATTTTCATTTTAAACTTAAATTCAAGTGATTATCACCGCACAAGTAATCAGGGTAGGCATATAAAATCTACAGTAGGTTTTTAGTATACTGGAGGTGCATTCGTAAAGAAGTTTTCTGTTTAGTGCAGAATTGGAGCATAATAATTTAATTTTTATAGTTTAAACGGAAGTTCAGGACTAGAGTTTCGCCCTCATTTGGGCTTATCAGTTAGGCACATCCGAACTCAGGATTCAAAACCTGATATATATATATATATATATATATATATATATATATATATATATATATATATATATATATATATATATATTGGTAGCAAGTCGTTATCAAGACAGATTTAATTAAATACGACAGTTTTCTTTTTTCTGTTGATTTTCTCAACCTGCCCATCATCTTTTCTCGTTTTAGTTGGTACGTTGTGTATTAGGTCGTCGCCTGATTTTTGTCAGCCATTATCCTTGAGCAATTTTCATTCACTAACCATCGTGAGAAGCAATGTTTGTTGTTGTTGTTGTTGTTGTTGTTGTTGTTGTTGTTGTTGTTGTTGTTGATAAAGGGGCTTTTTTTTCTTTTGGCTTTTTATGTGCAATTAATTTTATTTTGGTTTTTATTTATTAGTTGAATTTTATTTAGTTATTTTGATTTAATCTCTGTTAGTGTAGGAAAGATAAAGAATGACATTGGTGAAATTTTTTTAAACTATAAGTCAATATCTATATACATATTTAGTTGGGAATATATATATATATATATATATATATATATATATATATATATAAATTGTGAAATATAATCAATACGTTAGAACCAATTTTCAAAGCTATTTTTAATCTTAAGCTCTATATTTAAATAATATTGCTTCAAGCAATTTTAATCCTTCTGTGCAATTATGTCGACATTTAACTTTCGTGTTAGTGGTTAGTATATTTCTTATTTCAGTTGACTTTAATTTTTTATTGTGAGCGGTAATACGGCGTTGAATAACACTGCTTTCTCATAGGTGAAATGTGAGGCGTCTGGAGAGGGTTGTCGTTGTATGGTCAATATATCTATTATATGAATTCTTACTTTAGTTAGGAAAACATTCGAATGGACAGATAAATCTATTTATTACATTTGCTTGCTTCAGTATGGGATTAATGGTATTATTGTTTTTAGTTATTAAGTTGGATGTTTTAGATTTCGTATAATATATTATTAGCTTAATTTCTTTTTAATTTGTTCGATGAGTTTAGTATAACGTTTTATTAGGTAAGTCATAATATTTTCGTCGAGCTTATAGTTAGAATGAAACATATATATATATATATATATATATATATTTGTATATATATATATATACGTAAATATATACTTTCTATTTGTTTTACACAAGCATTAATATGTTGCTACACATTCATGAGTATGTTTCGGTCAGCGAGTTACTAATAACTAGCCAGCCTAAACATACTCCTAAATGTGTAGTGACATATTCACGTTTATGTAAAAACAAAGAGAAAGTACATCTTACCCTACTTTGTTATTATCATTCGTGTATTTACCTCTGGAAAATATTAACCTGGATATATATATATATATATATATATATATATATATATATATATATATTTGAATGTGTATATATATATATATACATATATATATATACATATGTTACTATTTATCTACCTACTTATTACTATATATTTTTGTTTTAAATTCACGTGTGAATAATAAAATGCTATAACCAAGAATAATGTGTGTTAGGAAAATTAAACATGGCCGCCAACGACTAATCATATAATTAACGTAACATTCTGAAAACTTTAAAAAGAATTTGATTCCAGGACAAGAAATTTAAACCAATTGAAATATGCAATAAAATAATTTTGTTTATATATTGATTTCCAATTAGTTTTGAATTTTTTGCACTATCTATTTTATAACTTACAAAATTCATTATTTAATCACTTATTAATTATCATTTATCATGACTGTTTTTTCATGTCTTACATTCATAGCTGCTTTAATCTTATTCTGATCAAAAGACATGCAATTGCACATATCCTAACTATCAACACTTTCTAAGCATAAACACTAAAGATTAGTATAAAACCCCTTTTAATTAGCATTGCTTCAATTTGAAGAATTTTATTTTTTATTCAATCAAAAACGTTGGTTTCATATTTTTACAATAAAATTTTTTAAAATAACTAATTTTAGTCTTAAAATCCATAAAGCACTCCGATCTTTACGTACTTAAACACAGCAACAACACACATAACTATTCGTGAATTAATTCTTGTTTAATCTATTCAATTATAAAACTCTGTTGATTTTGCTTGCTTTCTTGTTTGCTTGCATCTTGTTTTCGAAGATTTGACGATTCCATTTTTCAAAATAGTAGCATTGTTTTGGTTTAATCTATGTTGTGGGACGCGAAAGTGGTGAAAAACGGCTTGGATTAGAGATTTAATTTGTACTCGTCATGTGACGGGTATTCTTTAAGAATATATATATATATATATATATATATATATATATTATATATATATATATATATATATATATATAGAGAGAGAGAGAGAGAGAGAAAGAGAGAGAGAGCGAGAGAGATTCTTACGAATATAAGAAAACTAGCAGGCTGCCGGGTGTTTCCCGATCGTAAAATACGCATAAATATTATATTGTAATTCATAAAGAAACTGAGACATGTTTTTTCTTAACAGTTAACTTCTTGTTAGTAAAAAGATACTCGAACTGAGATCGAAACCAAAACCTGAAGACTGTGAGTCAAGTACGATAACCATTTGACCAGATTGCCAAGATCTTTAATAAGTGTTAAAACGTACTTATTCTTTACATAAGTAATCTGTCAGGTTATGTATGTACGTAAGTATTATGTATATATATATATATATATATATATATATATATATATATATATATATATATATATAATTATTTACTATAATAATTATATACCTACAGATACTTGTGTTTCATCCTTTCGGGAATCTTCAGTGCAGTGTGTCACAATTAACACCAGTCGATAGATTCGAATCCCGCAACACAAGCCATCTCTTAGGATAACATTAACTACGTGAAATAACGTTGAAATTAAACATTTTATTTTTAAATGTTTTTTTACCTCAGGCAGAGTGATCTAATCATTATAGATTCTATGCATAAGAGCTAAATTGACCGACTTTAATTCAACTGAAAAGATTCGAACTCGGTAACACGAGACATCTCTGGCTCGATTAGCAAAGACCGTATCCATTCGGCTACCATTAACCACGTGAAATAACGTCGAATTTAAACATTTTAATTTTTAAATGTTCTTTACGTCAGTCAGACTGTGATCAAATCAGTATACGATGATCTATGCATAAGAGCTAAATTGACCGACTTTAATTCAACTGAAAGTGCTCAACGATAAGAAACGAATTTCTTAAAGGGGCTGTCATAATTATTTTTTACTATTTCGGTAATCGCCAGTGCATGTTGTCTCATAAGGATGAAATGCGGAAAATTCTGTGTAGTTTGATTGCTGTATATGATTTCAAAACTTACTACGAACTGAGCACTATTTAAGTAAATACTAAAAATAGATAGACACATTTTTATGGAGATACACGAAATAATGTTGACAATATATCATATATATGCATATATATAATTTATGTGTGTGTGTGTGCGTGTGTATGTATGTATCGTGCCACTTTAATTGCCATCTGTTGTTGAACAGTGTTTAATTTGCTGTTGAGGATGTGGGAGTATCAATCATTTTTCCGGCGCCATTTGGTACATTAATCCATTAAGCTGAATTAAAGAGGCGGATTAGTGTCACGGGCAACACCGAAATGTCAGCAATAAAAATGGCAGAGCAACCATATTGAGTCACGTGTCTAGATACCGCCATTTATGAAACGACGGCGGAATGAACCTTCACTATGTTTATCTTTCTTAATGTTTTTTTTTTTTTTTTAAACATGATAAGATACGTTCTTCAGACTCAGGTTAAAGAAGTTTGATATTTTTGTAAGGAAGCCATCAGAAATAATTTACCACTTACGCATCTGAAGTTTTTAGATGAAGATTGATTGCTCCTATTTTTTAGATTCTTCAAACTACTATTCATCTTAAGTGTGATTTTCAAAACTTTTCGGTCGATGTAACCTACTACCTTTTTCAGGTATATCTTATCAGCCTCAGAAATCATTCTGTGGAACTCGGGAATCTGCATGGAATTTTGAACGCATTTCTTTACGTTATCCATGAGCTTTCTTTTCATCCGCCATGATTGGATAAAAGTCCCAAGTAATTCTCGATTTTTAATGTCAACCGGACTGAGGATTGAACCTTTCACCTAAGAAACAGTACAACATTATAACTGAATTTTACCAGGGACTTTATCTGCAATGGCCCGTTGCGTGGTGGATATAGTGCTTATCGGAGAAGTTATTTAACAAAAAATATTAATTCAACTAGTAAATATATGCTTCCCGTTCACATAATTTTGATAGCCTGACAGAATGGTATCATGACAAACGAACATATACTACACTACCTTCCAAAAACATGGGGCAATGCCCGGAAGAACTGTCTTATGATAACGAAGCATATCTTATAATAACAAAAAATATCTTATGATAACGAAAAATATCTTATGATAACGAAACATATCTTATGATAACGAAACATATCTTATGATAACGAAGCATATCTTATGATAACGAAAAATATCTTATAATAACAAAAAATATCTTATAATAACAAAAAAATATCTTATAATAACAAAAAATATCTTATGATAACGAAATATATCTTATGATAACGAAACATATCTTATGATAACGAAGCATATCTTATAAGAACGAAACATATCTTATGATAACGAAGCATATCTTATAATAACAAAGCATATCTTATGATAAGGAAATATATCTTATGATAATGGAACATAGCTTATGATAACAGAACATATACTATGATAACGAAACATATATTATAATAACGAAATATATATTATGATAACGAAACATTTATTACATAAACCCAAAAGAGGAAGATAGTCTCATGATAACACAAGAAAACATATATGGAAAATATACAAACAATAATTATTTAGTGATGATTGTGACGATGGCTTAAGTACCTATTTACTATACCTCCCCACGGGACAGAGTTAGACACCAGGGTCGTTTTTTAACGGGGAGAAAAGGTACAAAAATAAAAAAATTGTCTCAGTCGGGAAGGAATAACGATAATTAATTGGATAATGATACGTACTGAAAACTTGCATGTGTCAAATTGGAATCCAGTTCCGTCTACAGATATACTTACAACACAGCCACAATTTACCCTGTGTCTAACCTCTTGAAGAAGAGTTAAATAAAATAATTGTCTAGTATGATTAGTTGAACTCACAATGTCATCAAATATTGGAACTGAGGATGAAAGCTTGTGAACAAGGCCACTCATATAACAATATTTTGTCCTCTTTTGGCCTACTAACGCCAGTTAAGTTATGAACGTCGTTAGGCAGGACTCTTTGATCGAATATGATGTCATACAATTTGGTGCAATCGAGACATAACAAAATGCTAAGATTTCGATAGTGAATGGTAGTGTTTTTAAACGTTTTCTAAAAATTTAAAAACTTGATTTTCAACGAGAAAAGTAATTTAAATAAATACTAAACTTTATTAAATATTTATTTAAAAAGAATGCATTAATTCAAAGTCAATGGTTAGTAAATGCGTAAAATAAATAAATATGACGTTATTGTATGAATTTTAAAAGGGGAACTTCAGTTTTTATTGGAAAAAAATTATTACGTAACTTATTAAAATAAAAACATGCAAAATTCAACAAGGAAAGTTTGATTTCTTCCATTAAATAGTTCGTTGGCCAAAAATAGTTTGTTTGTTAAAAATAGATCGTATATCTAAAATATTTCGTTTTTTTTACATAGTTCGTTTCGCTAAAATAGTTCCTTTGTTTAAAATAGTTCGTCTTTCTAAAATAGTTCCTTTGTTAACACTAGTTCATTAGCTTTAAATAGTTCGTTTGCCTAAAATAGTTCATTTGTTTAAAATAGTTCATTCTAAAATAGTTCGTGTGTCTAAAATTATTTTTTTATCTAAAATAGTTTGTCTGAAATAGTTCTTTTATCTAAAATCATTCTTTTGTCTAAAATAGTTCGTTTGTCTAAAATAGTTCGATTTTCTAAAATTAATCTTTTGTCTTAGATAGTTTGTCTAAAATAGTTCGTTTGTCTAAAATTATTCGTCTGTCTTAAATAGTTCTTACCGTCTACTTATGGGTTAGGTGTGAGGGTATAAAAGGCGTTCACAACCGCAGAGATTCAAGGAACATTTTCTGTCAACGTACGACCCAGTCAAAGACAAGCCAGATCTTGCATTCTAAAGCCTCTCTCGCTGACGTTGAATCCAGATCTACAGGTTTAAACGATAAAATTGTCGGTCTAGAAAATACGTCATCCTTTCATTTCTGTTTGATGAAAACAAGTTGGCGATTTGTGTATAAATCCCAAGAGCCATAAGAGAATTCTATCATGTCTGAAAGTGATACAATGTTAAACGATCAATATCGTAGATGCACCGTTGTACAACTCATGCTCTTTAGCGATTCAAGTTATCACAACAGGAAAATTACCAGCATCCTCAAAATGCATCGCCGGATTGCCACGAAGAGTTACGAAAACAAAGCTTTCGGCCAGGGTTATGGTCTTTGGTGTGGTTTCAAGTGAGGGCAACATCATGTCCCCTCACATCTTCGAAGTCGGCTTGAAAGTCAACACCAAACTGGCAGACCCTTGGTGTGACATTAGGACTCAGTGTCGGCCCACAAGTCCAAAGAGACCCAGGCTTGGCTTCAGGAGAAGTGCTACGACTTGTACCGTTCTCTCACTGGCCATTCTCCTCCACCGACCTGAATCCGCTGAACTACTTCGTTTAGTCATATGTCGAGAACATCACTAACCTGACCTCCCACAACACCAAAGCCAGCCTGATCACCGCCATCCGCCGAGTAATCACCGGCGCTTCTGAAAAAGGCATGCTCCCAGTTTCGGATCCGTATCGAAGAGTATTTTTTAGGCTGAAGGCGGCTACATGGAATAGATGTCAGCCATACTACATAGTCAAGTTATCTGAATTGATATTTTCAATAAAAGTTTTAAAATAAAGCTGTAGTGTTGTTATCTTTAGGGCCACAAATTTATCGTTCCACTCTGTATCTGCGAGCATACAGATTCCACTCCTACAAACAAGCAAGAAGAACAAGTACATAAAAAAGCTAGTAGCGTTCTGCAAGCACAGATAGCACAGCCAATCGGTAAAGAGTGAAAGGAAAGATGTTTGTGGTGCACAGTTCTACATTTTACGGAAAGTTTTCTTTGAATCCAAATCACGACCGACAACTACACTTCAGACCAGTTCTTTTCCATCTTAAGACCCATCAAAACGCTAACTATCCGAATCGGGTAACATCTTTATTCAATAATGTACTTAGAGGGAATCTGTTTGCAAAATTGTAATGAGTCAAATTATTATTATTATTATTATTATTATTGGCTCACAAGGAGCTTTCATACAGGTCATAAAGGATCTGGTGTTCTCTGGAAGCTCGATGACAATACGTCTCCCTAGTTTTCCAGTGCTCTCCACCTTTTCTGATAATATTTGTAAATGAATTTGCATTATCGCAACAGTCGTTTACCATCGATTTCTCGCTAGCAGCGGCCATTGGTCTCCATTGGAGTTTGAGTGATAATAAGCCTACCCAAGGTCCCAGTTCTCTTCGCACTTGTCCATCGGTAGTCTGTTCAGTGCTCTCTCCTCGGTCTTTCCATCTTCCTTGACACTTCTCGACTAATTGGCATAATTCTTTTGATAGGGGCGGTGATTGGGTAATGTAAGAGGATGGGGAGGAGGTGGGGGAGGGGGGGATAAAGAACTTATAGATATGTATCTTCAATGTTCTTGGTTCCATGCAACGTTTCTTCGTGTTTTGCCTCTGCAGCAGTTTGTCTTGTCCTCGCGCGTGGTTCATATGTATTTGTCCCCACATTCAAGGGTTTTCATTAATATTTCAGCTGTTTTCATTATTGTTATTCGTTGTATTTTCCAGTCATTCCTCTGATTTCAATTTCTCCCATTCTTTTTTCAAAGTTTTTCGGAATTGTTCCTAGTGCTCCTACCATTATAGGTTCTATCTTGATTTTTTTAATCATCCATATCCGTTTTAGTCCTCTGGCTCGCTCTTATATTTGTTCCGTTTCTCCTTTTCTTTGATATTTAACCTGTGGTCATCTGAAACAGCAAAGTCTACGATTTGGTAAGACTTGTCTTTCTTGTTAATTATTACGACATCCGGTCTTCTTGATTGGATGGGTTTTTCGTTTTCAATTACTGTTGCTGGCTTATGTTTGTACCATTTGTTTGCACATTCGAGATGCAGTTGTTTGCACAATTCCCAGTGTACTGCTCTTCTCACTTGGTCGTGCCTGTTCTTGTATTCCTTTTGAGCTAGTTTGCTACATTCACTTACTATATGGTTTATCGTTTCGTCTCTTTGACCACAGAGTCTGCATTTTCTGTTTTCTTGTTTTTGTCGATCTTTGCTTTTGATGTGGTTGGTTCTGATCGCGTTATCTTGTGCTGCTATTATTTAGGATTCAGTTTTTCTGTTTACGTGTTATTTTCTAATCCATGTCCAAGTGTTTTAATTATTCTCATTTTCTGTTATCCTTACAAATCTTCCGTATAGTTGTTTCTCTTCCGACTTTTCTTTTCTTGTTTGATCCTTTGTCTCGCTGTTTTCTGTTTTGTTTTTTGTTTCAATGTCTCTCGCTGCCATAGTTATCCTTTCATTATTTTGAATCATGTATAGATCTTTTTTGGTGTCATTCACAGTCTTCTATACATACCAGTTCCTTTCCGCCGTCTTTCCTTTTCACGTAGAGTCGATCAACATCGTTCTTCGGGTGTAGTGCGTTGTGCATGGTCATAGGTTTCCTGGTCTTCTGATCGAGATGACTCAGTTCTTCTTTAATCCATCCTATGAACGGTCCAGTGTATCTTACTAATGATACTGTCCATGTATTTATACCTTTTATTAGGTTTCTGCTATATAATTTAGTTTCCAGACGTTTTCATTATTATTATTATTATTATTATTATTATCATTTACTCACTAGGAGTGTACACCGCGAGATAAAATACCAGATTGAGAGACTGGCGCAGTCTATCCTTCTCACGAGCGCAGATGGGACTCTCTAGAACCGTGGTAGGCACTCCGTCTAGTGATAGCGTCACGATAAAAAATACCCCTTAATAACCCTGGCGAAGTATCAAGTATTCAGCTACCAACAAGAATTGGATTACACTACAAACTCGTGTAGTGAGTTCAATATCGGCTACGTCCCCACTTGGTGGATGGAGGAGTAGTCACAGGAACCATCATCAAAGATTGCTCTTTGAGAACAACTTGTGGTGTTCCCTGGAGTTTGAGTGACGACAAGTCTCCTCAGACTTCCAGTACTCTCCACCTCCTTCGATAACCTTTGCAAAAGAATTTGCGTTATCGCAACAGCCGCCTACCATTGGTTTCTCAATTGCGGTGGCTATAGCTCTTCGCTGGAATTTGGGTGGCAATAAGCCCCCTTCCCCCAAGGTCCCAGTCATCTTTGCATTCGCCTAAAGGTCTAGCTAGTGCTTTCTCTCCTCGGTCTTTCCATCCTCCTTATCCCTCATTATTTGGTGTGGTGCCCGTTTATGGTAACACTCAAAAAGGGGAGGGGTATTTTACAATTATACAATTTCAGTTTTCATGATTTCATGTGATGTTCCATTGTGTTTTGCATCTGAGACCAGTTTTTGTGCAGTTTATGTGGCGTTATTCTCCACATTCAAGGGGTTTCCTTAATATTTAAGTAGTTTTCATTATTGTTATCCGTTGTATCTTCTCGGCCATCCTTCTAATTCCAATTTCTCCCATTTTTTTTTTCAAAGTTTTTCGCCATCGTTCCTAGCGCTTCTAACTTTAGTGGTAGTATCTTGACTTTCTTCGTTTTCCAGATCCCTGTGAGCTCTCTGGCTAGTTCTGTATATCCAATGTCACTTTGATTTCCACTCTGTAAGCTGCTGGGACGGCAAAATCTACAATCTGGCAGGACTTTTCTTTCTTGTTAAATATTATGACATCTGATCTGCTTTCTTGGATGGGTTTATCCGTTTGTATATTCATGTCCCATAGGATCTTGTGACTTTCATTTTCTTTTACCGTTTCCGGTTTGTGCTTGTACAATTTTTCTGTGTGTCCAAGATGCAATTGTTTGCATAATTGCCAATGCACTGCCTTTCCCACTTGATTGTGTCTATTTTATATTCTTTTTGGGCTATTTTGCTGCATTCATTTATCAAGTAGTTTATTGTCTCGTGTCTTTGTCCGCAGAGTTTGCATTTCTTCTTTTCTAGTGTGTGGTCGATCCTTGTGTTGATGTGGTTGGTTCTAATTGCGTTATATTGTGCAGCTGTTATTAGTGATCCAGTTTTCCTGTTTAGGTTTTCTTTTTATAACATGTTTCAGGTATTTTCATTAGTCTCTTCTTTTGTAACCTTATGAATCGTCCGTGTTGCTGTTTCTGTTCCAATGTTTCCTTCCTCGACTTACTCGTCGTTTCTTTTTCTATTTTGTTCATGCTCATCTAGTTCCGTCATCTTTGTTTAATTAAGCAATACGTACTTTTCCATACCGAATTCTATACGGATATCTTGGCTAAAGATTCTGGTCGTATTTATTAGTATTTCTAAGTTTGTCTTTGTTTTTGCAAACAGTTTCAAATCATCCATGTACATAAGGTGGTTTATTTTTTCTTTAGTATTCGTGAACCGGCTTGACGTCTTCTTGGTATATTGTTCAGGGGTATCATGGCTATAATTAACAGTAATGGTGATAAAGGGAAGATCCCTCTTTGTATTTGGAGTTCAGTTATCTATTACCCACCAGCTGTTAGCTCATTGTATTTTCTATTAAATTGATTATCTTACCTGGTATTTTGTACTACTACTATTACTACTATTATTATTATTATTATTATTATTATTATTATTATTATTATTACTTCCTCTAATATATTCCAACCCAATCACAAAGTTACCCATCACTCCGCACGCTAGTATCTTACTTCCAGGCCACCGATAATTAATACACAAATTGAGATGAATAATGTGTCTTTGAATACAATGTCGACAGGTTTGCATACTAGACAGTTAGATACCTTTCAGCAAGCGGACATAAGAATGTTGCGGTTCCGCTAACGTTAATTGAAGGCACGGGCAGTTTAATGGCTGATTCGGTAGGAGGCATGGTTTTGAACGCCGGCTAATCATAATAATTTTTTTTTTAATTTTCGATTACTTTTTTATTGTGTTTGAAAGATTATAGTTTAAAGTTAATTTCTCCGAGAAAAAAAAAGTGCGTGAAATAAAAAATACATGGAATAATTCGATCTCAAATCTGAAAAACCCTACATTTCACGTAAAAGTTCATTATGACAAAGATCGGGTTTACATTTTTCTGGCAAAAAATATGTTTTCTGGAATATTTCCAAGTAAAGTATTAAGTTAAAGTCTGAAGATAATGAATGAATACAATAAATGCACTTAATTTTTGCTAAAAAGTAATAATTATCCAAAAAGATGTGACGCTGGTAGGGATGAGACTTGTTTATCGTATCAAAATCAAAAACAAAAAAACCCATGGCAGCAAAATTCAAATATGTATGGAAGGACAAATTAGACATAATTTATTTCTTTATTTAACATTATTCCGGCATACCGAGGGGCTTTTTTTCTTTTCTTTTTTTTTTCTTTTTTTTTTCCTTTTTGTTTGAGTCGCAGATCTCCCTTCATTTAAAAATGCATAAAAGTTAATTAAATTCATTAATTATACTACTGACAATCTAATCATTGAAAAAAAGTTAGCGCCATTATTTATTAATATTAATACAGAATTACAATTAGTTAAGGAAACAATTTATAATTATTGAAAAAATTACACGCTAAAAATACAAACTTACATTAAAATTTATCAGAATGTTTACGTGAAATTTCAAGTTGATAAACACAAACAGGCGGGTAGTTGAAGAGAGGAGGAGGGTGGGTAAAACAGACTGTTTTTTTTTTTTTTCAAGTCTGTGCATCCGTACTTCCCGACATGGAACGTTCGTATAATTGTTGTCATTTTTTAATTAAATTATTTTTCTATGTTCCTGTATTTCAATTTAATTTATTTTACTTTATTTTCCAAGATTATATGAACATTATCTTACGTTGATGATTATACGTTCATGCGTGCAATGGAAATATTAGAATCTTACATGTAAAGATTACGTTAAAAATGTAACCGTAATAAAAAAGTAGAAATAATGTTTGCAATTATATTTTTTGTGTGTGAAAATATTAAGTAATCAATGCTTAATTCAGTGATAATATTGGTAGTTCGAGAAATTAATTTTTCTTCGAGTTATATCGATTTCGTAAATACGCACTTTAGGGTTTGTTTGTTTTTTTCGTAATGTTCCTGTAAAAATTATTATTTTTTTTTTATTGTTACAAACAGCAGAAAAAAACTTTCTTAGTGACATGCAATATGGTTTCCGCTCCGCAAGATTTACCGCAGGTGTGCTAACAGTTATATCTCATAGGATTAGTGAATCTCTTGACAAAGGCCTCCTTTCTGGGGCAATTGCTCTTGATATATCGAAGGTCTTTGATAAGGTATGTCTAAGGGCCTACTTCACAAGATTTCCAGCTACGGTATCACTGGAAATGTTTTCTCAATCATTAAATCATTTCTCTCCGATAGGTTCATAAGAGTAGTGGTTGATGAGCAGTATTAATGCTGGAGTCTCTCAGGGGTTCATCCTGGGCCCAACTCTCTTCCTGATCTACATCAATGATATCCCAAAACAAATACTTAAATCATTCCTTGACATCTATGCTGGTGACGCGACCATCTACGGCAACACATCAAAGGCCTTAAATGACAAAGTTCTCTCTAATTCTCTCTCTTCTTATCTTGAGCGCGTGGTACAGTGGGGTAAGAGGTGGCTGGTCACTTTTAATTCATCCAAAACCAAGCTTCTATCTTTACATCATCAACGCTCTGATCCTCATCTAGCATCAATATAAATGGATGGCTCTCGTCTTGGGGAGGCTCCATGTTTGGACAAGCTTCTAGGCTTGACCTTTACTTCTGATCTGAAATGGAACACGTACACCAGGTCTGTTGCCAAGGACGCTGGAAAAATGATGGGATCCTTCTACCGCTCCAGAAGATATCTCACTACTGATGTAATTCTCTATCTGTATAAAAGCCAAGTACGTCCAAGGATCGAGTACTGCTGACACATCTGGGCAGGAGCTGCTAAAAACAGCTTATCCTGCCTTGACAGAGTACAAAATAGACTTCGTAGCTTAGTGGGGAATGCCCTTTTCTCTTCCCTGAAGCCTCTCTCCCACAGAAGAGACGTTGCAAGCCTGTCTTTGTTTTATCCTTATTTCCATGGCAAGTGCTCGTCTGAGCTCCAATCTCTCGTCCCCCCTCGCCAAACTTTCACGAGAAACACCCGTCTGGCTGAAACTACTGTCAATAATTTTCCCCACTCTTTATCTGTGCCTAAATCCAAACATAGATTCCATGAGCAGAGCTTCTTTCTCAGAAGTGCACGATTGTGGAACCGTCTTCCGTTTGCTTGTTTCCCACCTGACTAGAACTTGGATGTTTTCAAGTCCAACATAAACAAATTCCTGACAAACCGCCCTCTTAAGTAAGACACTCCATCAAATCTCCAATACTAATGATTACTACAATACTATCTCATTGATTACTGTACACGCAATAACCCTTTTCCTTGAGTGACCCCCGGGCCTTGATAAGTGGTGACCTCCATATAAAAAAATAAATAATTATGCTTTATTTACATAAAAAAGCTCAAATAAATTCTTGCGCTTTTTGTTTACTACTGAAAACCATAACTTTAGTAAAGGTATCTTTTGTTTAAACAAGATAATACATTTCGACGAAGATTTAAATAAATAAATAATTGGTTCATTATATTCCTTGATCATTATTTGATAAATACTGAAAATTTCATTAAAATTGGTTAATTCTCTGATTTTTGGTGGATTTTTAAGTAAAGAAAGGGGTCAAAACATATATATATATGTATTTTTACATAGTGATCACCACTTATCAAGGCCCAGAAAGCCACTCAGGGATAAGGGTTATTGCAAGTACATTACGTTAGTGTGGAGATTTGATGAATTGTTTACTTAAGGGGGCGGTTAATGCTCATTTTGAGCATCGGGATTCATTTTGTTAATTGCCATTTTTTAAATTCCTTAAACATAGCTCAATTTTAATTTATTAAAGGGCTTTACAACTGTAATAAACAATTATTTTATACTTACAGACGCCAGTCTTTCATGCTCAGACAATCATCAGTGTAGGAAGTGTTAATTACCGCTGGTCATGAGATTGGAATCCAGTCTTGATTCCATATGCAAGTATCTTTCGTCGAGGCAACCGGCAATTAACGCGCAAATTGAACGAAATTAAGTGACTACGAATGCCTTCACACACACACACACACACACACACACACATATATATATATATGTATATATATGTATGTATGCATATATATAATGATATACTTAATTGTCAGAAGTATAATTGGCCTTAATGCGTCTATTAAATGCCACTTCATTTGTCATTCTGCTAAGATCTGTATAAACATCTTATGATACTCAGAGACGTATGGATGAACTATTCCGTGCCCCCCAACCAGACATATATATATATATATATATATATATATATATATATATATATATATATATATATATATATATATATTAGAAATATGTTTTGTGTATATGCACATACGAATATTCTTGAACAGAGAATAAGCATCAGCAGAGGTTTTTTTTTTGTGTTTTGTACACACATATAATTAAATACCAGACAATGTTGACTGTTTATTAGTGTTAATACACTTCCCTCCGGGTAGATGTGTACTCAAAGACATTTTTAAAAGGAGTCGTTGCAAGTGCGTTTCAGAAAAAGTCTTAGAAGTAAGGAGAGTGGATTGCGATACAAAGCACACGCTCATATACGAACACACACACACACACACACGCACGGACGCTCTCTCTCTCTCTCTCTCTCTCTCTCTTCATCTCTCTCTCTCTCTCTCGCACACACACACAAACACACATATATAATTATATATTATCTCACATTCTGAAAATTATATATATGTGTGTGTGTGTGTGTGTGTCAAAACATCGTTAATTCATTACCCTCACAGAAGCACCCGTATAGCGTAATGGTGAGAAGCATTGCATTTCATTTGGACGGTCGGGTTTCGATCCTGGCTTGAGGCAGTTTCCTGTTTAGCCGCACTGATGAGCTGTGAAACAGCGAAACAGTACTTTATGTGGATGCCTATTTATATATATATATAATATATTCACGAGTATTGGTTATTGGTATCGGTATGTGCACATGCGCTTGCATGTATGCGTGGAGTACAGATATGCCTGAATCAATATGCATATGGGCCCGTATATACGCCTTCTTGGGGGCTGGGGCGCCGATGTGTGTATGTATCTGTGTATGAGCGCATCCATGCATGCGCACACGTACCCAATTTTAGCACCTTAAGGAAAATTTGACGTAAGCGGGAGCAAACGCAGGTGTCTATGCATGCAGGCGCACATATGTGTGTATATTTGCACGCCAGGGCGGGGATGTATGTGTACATGTGAGCGTTTCTTTAAGTATATATGTGTGTACGTGCGCATGTGTGTGCTCACGCCTGCGACCGATAGCTAACCCTCTCCAAACAATTAACAACAAAATAAAAACTAAATAAGTAAACCGAATCATAGCCCTCCCCATCTCCAAACATAAGCGAACACCCAACAGGTCAAGACAAGAAATCATCTCACCAACGAGACGCCAAAAACTTTAACATTAAATTAAATCTATGTCTCGGCAGTAGAGTGAAAAGCATATCTTATTTTGATTTTATTAATATTATTGGAATATTTTCCCTTTTTTCCCCTTGTACACATTTTTGTGAATTATTCCATGGATTTCTGCCTTTGGATTATTTTGGACTATCTTCCAATTACGGGATTTCCTTGGATTTTACTTGTACAAATTGAAAAGCAATTAACTTTCTTGAAGTTATATATTTGGATTTTACCGTCACTTGATTATATATCTTCCACTGAAAAGTTTAAGACTTCGCATTGAGACGTCTAAGGTTAAAAAGTTTACCTGATGTGCGAAACCGAAACTTCACCCAAATATCACAATTGTTAAAAGCATGCACCTGAATCACAGCGAAATATAGCTGATACATTAGAAAACAAACATTCTCATGGGCCTTTTTTCCTTCCTTTCCAAAAGATTAGTGATTGTAAAATCATTTTCATCAACCTAGTCCATATATTTGGTTTTCTTGAATCGTTCCCAAGTTCCGTCAAATGAGATATTAATAAATATGATCATAAGAGTTTCACACGATTCCTCATTTTGTAACTTGGAGACATCGATGGGTTAAGACACTTTTCCGCAATTGGCTTTGACCTTTTCCTAGCACGAACAAGATTGTAATCAGTGCCATAGACTGCGCTTCACATAACTACCTCTTACAGTACACATGTTCTGAAGATCACGCTTGCGCATGGACATAATCAAGAATATGACCATGTTTTGATCTAGGGTGTATCCAAGTTACTTTGTGAACGTGTTTTTGTTGATAGATGGTTTAACATACTGTAAGATTATGTTCAGTGAACAACTGCAAAAGAAGAGAAATTAGCACAGAAATTAGGAACCCGTGACTTTTGGAAAATCTATAACAGTGTAGTATAATAGGCAGTCAACGATTCCTCCACTATTAAACAATCATGAGCTTGTTTGTACGGCAACCAAGAGGGCTAACCTGCTTGCCAATCGGTTTGCCTCAAACTCCATATTGGACCCAGCACACCACTCTCTCCCTGACTTTCCTTTGCAAACAGACGCAGCACCAGATTATTTGAAAGTCACCTCTTCTCGTGTACATGGTATCATAAAAAACCTAGACACCTCAAAAGCGTGTGGACCCGATCTCATCCCGGCTGTGCTATTAAAAAATGCTCCGCTGAGGTTGCTCCAGTTCTCTCCAAACTTTACAATAAATGCCTCAACGAATCTTGATTCCTGACTGCTGGAAAACTGGTTGTGTCGTACTAGTTTTCAAGAATTCTGGCGAACGAACTGACTCATTGAATTATCGCCCCATTAGTCTTCTCCCGCTTTTCGACAAAATATTTCAGTCCTTAATTAATCAAGCTCTTGTCCATCACCTTACAGCTGCTAAACTCCTGACCGACAATCCATATAGATTTAGGCAAGCCCGTTCCACAGTAGATATCCTAACTGTAATCTCTGAACGTATATACCATTCACTGGACAAAACAGGGGAGGGTAGAGCAGTAGCCGTTGATATATCTAAGGCTTTTGACAGGGTATGGCACGATGGTCTTCTAAGGAAAATACGATCATATGGTATCACTGGAAGAATATATAATGTAATTAAATCCTTCTTAAGTAAAAGAAAAAATCCAGGTTGTCCTCGACGGTCGTACATCTAACCAATATGATATAAATGTGAGAGTACCTAACGAGTCTATCCTTGGACCTTTATTATTCTTGATATTCATAAATGATCTCCCTGACAAAATTGTCTGTGAGATGGGTATAGTTGCTGATAACACCACTCTCTATAACAGGCACGAGAGGAAAACAAATGAACACATATCTAAGGAAATGGCAGAAACACTAAAGGATGACCTCCAACCTTTAGTGCAATGGGGATAAAAATGGATGGTCACATTCACTGCTGCTAAGACTAAGCTTGTTTCCTTCAATAATAACAAGAAACCTTCTCTACCACCAATAGCAATGGCCAAGAACATATTACCCGAAAGTACTTCATTTAAACTCCTCGGCCTAACGTTTACAGGGAAGGTGAACTGGAATAGATACATTGAGAGTATTGTCAAGGCTGCTGCGAAGAAGGTGGGCTCTCTCTACTGTGCTAGAAAACTACTTACGACTGAAAGTATCCTGTACCTCTATAAGGCCACCATTCGCCCATGTATGGAGTAGTGTTTCACATTTGGGTTGGTGCATCTGCTACTTGTCTCTCACTCCTGGACAGGGTTCAAAAGTATATCGCCAACCTAATAGGTCCTGAACTGTCATCTAGGCTTCAGCCCCTGACCCATCGAACTCGATAATCCTACCCCTTCACCGTGGAGATCCCTAGGTGTAAGAAAGTCTTCTACTCCAATAGTTTCTTCCCCAGAACTGCTAGACTTTGGAAATCCCTCCCGGGATTCTGCTTTTCCAACTGTACTGAGATGCATAAGTTGAAGTGTAGTGTGAACAGACATATTGCTACTCATCTCCCTTCATAATACTCCTGCAACTTATGTCCCCGATAGTAGTCCCCCCCCCTACTTCAAAGTGGCACTGTGCCTTGTTTGGAGTGAAAATTGAATTTAAAAAAAGAATCCTATTATCATTTGCCTTACCAAGGCCATATTTTTCTAAGACATCCCAGGTGTTGTGATCACTTCCAACCCGTGCATTAAAGTGTCTAAGCAACAAAATCCTATCTACTTTAGGTATCCCTTAGATACAATTCCCTAGATCCTGATAAAACCCCATTTTGACATCCTGCCCACTATCCAAAGTAGAGGCATACACTGAGATAACTGACACGTAATGATAACAAGGTAATGATACCCTCATTAACATGATTCGATCACTAATTTCACAAGGCTGTTCTAACTGATACGTGATCGTTATCCTGACAGCAAAACCAACTCCTCGTTCCCTTTTTACTCCATTGGGTTCTCCTTTCCAGAAAAACATATACTCTTCACCTGTTTCAGTAAGTTGATCTTCATCATTAAAACGGGTTTCACATAGGGCAGCAATATTCACGTTGTCTCGAGCTACTTCTCTGGCAAAAATAGCTGTTCTCCGCTCTGAATTAACTGACTCTTTTGTATCAAGAAGTGTCATTACAATAGCAATATTAAATTTAGTTTTCTTTTTAGACTAAATCATATTGTTTTTTCTTTTGTTTCCCCTGCAGAAATGAACAACCGTCCGCCCCAGGTAACTGACCAGCTTAAAATAGGAAAAAACGATTTTTTAGGTCTCCTTTTGCAGACTTCTCCCATGAACTGGGTGAGAAACTCTATCTCTTTAAAGGGCTGCTCGGTTGGAAAAAAGCCCCCACCGGAACTAGTTCATGTCCTTCAAAATTAACAGCGACGTTAAGATAAGCTTTAAGCTGCCTGTGTGCAGATTTGTGACTACATACTTCCAACTTGTTAGGTCTGCACACTTCGCGTCGCCACTATCGCCACAAGACTTGTAAGGAAGATATAGCTGTACGAAAAGATATCAATTATAAATGCTTGTACGACACATGTATCCCTCTCTGAGCATCCACAGTCAGAATCCAAGGATAAGCAAATGCAAGATAACTTGTAACTGTATCAGCCGCAGGTTTCTTTGAGTGCCCTCACAAAAGCGCTGACTTGTCGAAAGATACTTTCAGACACGGAGGACAGGCTACTACTAGCTGTAAGATGCTGGAGATGCATCGTGGATTTGAAAATAAAAAATAAACCTATTTCATAAACATTTATTAATGCTGATGTAATATTTGATACTCTGACTGGGTGGCATTTCTTTGATTGCAAAGCAGACACGATAGGCATGGTCAAGCGCATGTGCTTATATATATATATATATATATATATATATATATATATAATATTCCACAGTCGACCAACGTCGCAGCCCACAAGTGCCATGACAGTCAATGAATCGGAAGTCCAAGACTCGAGTTTCGCCCTCATTTGGGCTCATCAGTTAGACACATCTGAACTCAGGATTCTAAACCCGAGCCTCTTGCATGCGAGGCAACCACTCTGCCAACTGAGCAAACACCCCGCACACAAGAAATTCTATTAACTAACACATATCAAGCAAACCGCGCCGAACTTCGACTGTTAAATGAACCTACTTCGTCCCGACAATGGATGCTAAAAACCGAAGCCGATGTCTCACAAGTAGGAGTTTCAACTCGAAAGGACTATGCCATCCAGCAATGTTAACCTAGCGAGACATTAATGATAGGATTTTCAGAATGTGAGAAATTATATATAATATATTCCACAGTTAAACAACGTCGCAGCCCACAAGAGCCATGGCAGTCAACGAATTGAAAGTTAGGCACATCCGAAATCAGGATTGGAAACATGAGCCTCTTGTATATATATATATATATATATATATATATATATATATATATATATATATATATATTGAGTAAAACGATTCATAATTGTTAATTAAAAATTAGTTTTCAAAAGGAAAAAACAAGCAAAATCAACTCAAGTGTACGATCGTTTCAGAAACCAAGTTCATTTTATCCTTTGATTTTGTCCTTTAAACATAGTCTCCTCATCAGCAAAAATAGGAAGGGGTGAAGTTAAAGACACCAAAATAAAACTAGCATTTTTGTTTGAGTAAGGCAGATCTACCTGGAAATATTTAAAATAAAATAAAGAAAATGAAGTTATTAATTTCATGTTGATAAATAAAATAAAATAAAATAAAAAATTAGGAATCAGGTTAAGAGAAAAATGTATGTTTTATATAATAAATATATATATATATACCTAATTTAGCTCCATTATAAAATGTGTTTTAAGTTCAGTTAATCTATCATCTGGCATACTGTTATATCTTCTAACCGAATGGTTGAAATAATTACTTAGAGTTCATATTAATTTAAAAACGCTGTACTAATGTACATCTAATCATTGGACGCTAAATATAAAATTTAAAATTATATTAATTTACAAAGGGAGACAGCTGAAAATTTTTGAAAAATAATATAGAAATAAAAAAACATTTATTGATCAAAGGGAGATAACTTTATTTATTTATTGTAATGTTTAACATAGCAAAAATAAGTAACATTAATAATAGCAATGGTATTAATCTTTGTGATACTATAATAAATAAATAATAATATTTATAATAATGATAATAATAACAGTAATAATAATACTAATAAAATAAGTAAAACAATAATACTTATGTATTATGAACGGTTAAAATCAGATTAATAATCAGATTCTTTTTATTATTTTATGGGTGTTTAAATCTGCCGAACTTCATCCAACATTTATCAATACAACCGTAGAAAATATCGTCCTTTCGGTTTAAAAGTGTCGATTTGTTGTCATTGAATTTTAATATAGCAAGGGCTTCCAATTTACAAAGGATACAGAATTTGTCATTAGGCTTATATGCTTTATAAGAACCTAGTGTTTTCCATTTTAAATTAAACGGGATATTCATATCTTTGAGATGCCAAATATATCTTGCTAAAACTGTTTGTTTTTTTAAGGATCTTTTTTTAAAGAGTGTTTATGTGTGGAGATTCTGTGTTTTATAAGCCCGGAAGTAGATCCGAAGTATATCGCATTTTTTAATAGAGTTGTAGTAGTTGCTTTAAGTTTGATTAACTGTGGTATTGCTATGCAAGATGTTTAATTGTATTAGACTGTTAGATGGGTTAATGAGGATGTTGTTATTCATTAATTGTATGCTGGTGTTAGTCTGCGTGAAAAGATTTATATGGGTTTTATCATTAGAATTTTCATTTGGGGTGTTTGATACTGTGCAGCTGTAAATTACACATTTTACTTTGCAGTTACCTTTTAAAGACATGTATTTTTCCTTCTACAGTTACAGCTTGCCATAGTTTGTATATTTTTATTTTGTATTTTCTTAATTCTCTTATGGTTGTTACTAATTATATTTTTATACAGATGTGGCATTGTTAAATAAGATATTTTGATTGTGTTTTTGTTAAAAAAATTTACTGTACTTATGAGGGCTTTGAAGTTATTTTCTAATATTTTGAAAAATTCTCTGGCTATGTCTGTTTTAACATTTTAAGGGTTTAACAAGAGGATGTTAATATGTATGTTTTTACGTTCAATGATATGGCGTTGGGATTTAATGTGGTTTTGTATTGTGTTCTGATTACTTTTTGCAATTCTTTTGTAGGTTGACATGGTCATATTATAGATTTTTATGTTTTTAATAGGTTTATTATAATTATTGTAGTTTTCTATGTAATTTGTATTTTTATCTGTTTTACTTTGATATTTAATTTGTGTTTTGTGTCTTGAGTTTTATTGAAGTATTTTGTGTTTGTAAGATTAAACGTTACATCCAAGAAATTAACTATTTTTTATTAGGGATAATAAAAAATAGTCAATTTCTTGGATGTAAAGTTAAATCTTACAAACTACTTTTGAACCCTATCATAAACCAAACCAATCTGTACTATATGTCCATTATGAATCAACCCATCCTAAGTCAATATTGAAATCAATAGTTCCTAATGTCTCTTTAAGAATATCTAAATTATCTTCTAAAAATCCATATTTAATAGAAACACAGAATACTACAATAAGGCCCATAAAAACTTAAATTTTCACACGATGATGAAGACGAATAAAGTCGCAAGATCGATAACTGGTGAAAAAATAAAATTTGAGGGTAAGTTAGTTATTACTGTGTCATTAAAAAGAACAACAAAAAAGCTAAAAGTGTTCGTTCTAAGGAACGCAACAAAATTATTCGGGACTGATTGCATCAAGGAATTTGAATTATGAGACTCGCCAATGTGTGATTTTTGTCACAAAGTCGAAAACCTAACGGCCGAAGCCGATAAACTCCAAAAAGATCTCAAAAAATCTTTCTCGGGTGATTTTTTCTGAAAAGGTTAGATGCTGAACAAAAATAAAAGCGAGATTTGAATTGCTGGATGAAGCAAAAACTAATATTCAAAAGCCACGGAGCGTACCGTTCGCTTCGAAGGAAAAATTGAAGAATAATAGGAAAGACTAGTTAACACTGGGATTTTAACTATAGTGAGTGGCCAGCCCTCAATGTATATGTGAAAAAATCTAGAGAGATTAGAGTATGCGCGGATTTCTCTACCGGATTGAATGCAGCGCTCAAGGACCATCACTATCCGCTACCAAACCTAGATGAAGTATTCGTTAAGTTAAATGACGGAGAATTTTTTTTCCAAAATAGACTTAAGCGAGGCGTACCTGCAAATACCAGTAGAGGAAGAAAGTGCGAAACTTTTGTGTATCGCAACGCACAACGGAATTTTTAAAATCAATAGATTAGCATTTGTTATAAAAGTAGCACCTGCTATTTTCCAACAAGTAATCGATACTTTGCTGAGCAGTATGGATTTCTCAATAGGCGTTGTTCTTATGTGTAGTCAAAATGTTGAACAACATAGAGATCATGTATTTCAAGTGTTTGACAGAATAAAAGAATACAGCTTCACATTGAAGGAAGCAAAATGCGAATTTTTTGTCGAACAAATTAAATACCTGGGCCATATAATAGGGAGGAAACTCGATCCGGATAAGGCCACAGCAATAAAAGACATGCAAGAGCCTCATAATGTAACTAAATTGCAGAGTTTTTAGGGCTAGCGATCTATTATCAAACGTTCATTAAGAACATGCATGAATTGCGCGCGCCATTGAATGTATTATTAAAAAAAGGACAAAAAATGTGAAAAAGCGTTTAAGAAATTAAATGATGTATTAACCTCAGATTTATCCCTGGCCCACTTCAATCCGGAACAAGAGATTATTGTCGCAACCGACACAAGATTTTATGGTATCGGGGCATGTATTCTACACAGGATATCGGATGGGTTCACTAAGTCGATCGCCCATGCGTTGAGAATTTTACTGCCTGCCGAGAAGAATTACTCCCAAATCGAAAAGGAAGCATTGATGATCATATTCGGGGTTTAAAAATTCCACCGATTTTTACACGGTCGTAAATTTAAATTGCAAACTGACCATAAGCTGGTTATTATCATCATTGGCGTTAAAAAAAAAGTCTGCTAACTTACACAGCCAACAAACTGCAAAGATGGAGGACCATTCTACTGAATTACGATTTCAGCATGGAATTTATTACATCTGCGAAGTAAAGTCACGCAGACGGATTGTCGCGATTAGTCCGGAAATCAAGGGAACTGCTGGAAGACACAGTAATAGCGTTACTACAAAGTGAAAAGGATACAAATACTGTGTAATACGATCAAGGAACTACAAGTGACTTTGGAAGATATAATAAGGGAGGCTGAAGAATATAGTTTCATCAAGGAAACGAAACAAAAAATTCAATCAGCTGAATTGGCGGCGGAAGTTTATTCTATGTGCAATGAGGTACAGTTGTACCGAGAAAGGGTAGTAATCATAACTATACTACAAAAAAAAATCCATACGGGGCACCCTGTGGCTATTCGAATAAAAGGCCTCATGAGGTCCCACGTTTACTGGAAGAGCATGGACACTGATATAGAAGGAACAGAAAAGTCGTGTAAGGTATGCACATTTGTTGCAAAAGCGCCCCCAATACAATTTATCCCGTGGCCTAAAGCTGACCACCCATGGTAAAGGATGCACGTAAATTACGCAGGCCCACTGGAGGGAAACTATTATTTAATAGTGGTTGACAGTTTTTCAAAATGGCCTGAAGTATTCCGATGTAAAAGTCCAACGAATTGCATTCTAGGTTTGGTGTGGTCGATTGTCTAGTGTCATACAATAGAACACAATTCAATTCAGTAGATTTTAAAAGCTTCTGCGAGGATTTCTAGGTTAACCACATAACGATGACAACCTATCAGCCCCGATCGAACATTCAGGCAGAGAGGTTTGTAGACACGCTGAAAAGAGACCTGAAGAAGTACGTTTTGGAACTAGGAAAGGTCCAGAAAAGGATCGGGCGGATGGTTTACATTATCGAAGGTCCAAGATTTACTTACAAGCAACGGGCTTGTCTAAATCCATATTGTTTGTCAGTCAGAAGTTTAGCATGCAGACATTCTAACTGTAATCTCTGAACGTATATACCATTCACTGGAAAAAGCGGGAGAGGGCAGAGCGGTAGCTCTAGATATATCTAAGGCTTTCGACAGGGTATGGCATGAGGGTCTCCTCAGGAAGATTAGATCATACGGTATCACTGGTAGAATATTTAATATAATTAAATCCTTCTTAGATAAGAGAAAAATCCAGGTTGTCCTCGACGGTCGTAAATCTAAATAATATGATATAAATGCGGGAGTGCCCCAGGGTTCTATCCTTGGACATCTATTGTTCCTGATATTCATAAATGACCTCCCCGACAAAATTGCCTCTGAAATGGGTATATATGCTGATGACACTACACCCTATGGCAGGCACGACAGGAAGACGAATGAACACATTTCTAAAGAAATGGCAGAAACACTAAAGGAAGACCTCCAATCTGTAGTGGAATGGGGACAAAAGTGGTTGGTCGCGTTCAATGCTGGCAAGACAAAACTAGTTTCATTAAATAATTGTTTGGGGTGAAAATGTAATAAAAAAATGCCAATTTAGTGGCTCCTGTATTCTTTTTGATAAATACATATTATATTTATACACTTTACACAACTTGTGGTTGTTTTCATTTATGACCCCTAGCACGGGTTTACAACAATTATCTTTACGGATCATTACTAAGATTAAACGCGGAAAATGATTGGTACTTCATTGTATTTTCATAAATTAATTAGACTTCCTCGAAATAAAGACGAAACGTTGATGAACACATAATACGGTTTGTTCCTTTTTATTTCTCTATTTTGTCGGAATACTATTTCGATTATTTTCATCATATATATATATATATATATATATATATATGTATATATATATATATATATTATACTAGACGAAATCCTACCTAAATTTTTAAAAAAATTTTTTATTTAAATGTGGAAATCATCGGAAGAGGTAATTGAATGGTTCGGCACACTACCCCAAGACAAAAATAGAAAATTTCTTATGTTTGATATAGATTCATATTACCCCTCTATTTCACCAAATCTCTTTGGGGAAGCACTAGAACTAGCTAGAAAACTAACAAAGATAACAAAATTAGAATTAGACATTATAAGACCAGCAAGAAGAACTCTAATTAAATATGAAAACAAATTATGAACCAGAAAGAACAGAAACCTCAACTTTGACGTCACAATGCACAAGTAACCGACCTTGTAGGCCTTTATATACTAAATGAATTATATAAACACATTCCAGGACTAAGAGGAGGACTATACCGATATGATGCATTATTCTACATGAACTCAACAAATAAGTTATTTGAAAAAAAAACAAAAAACAAAAAATTAAACAATTCTTCAGTAAACTGAACCTAGATATAAGAATAGACCCAAACCATAAATGTGTAAACTTCTTAGACAACAACTCCTATGAACCCTACCATAAACCCAACCAAACGCTATTCCACATAGATCACAAGTCCAACCATCTGAATAGTATGAAAAAGCACTTATACCTAGCATCTCAAAAAGAATATCCAAAATATCACAAAATGACGAATGAACACATTTCTAAAGAAGTGGCAGAAACACTAGAGGATGACCTCCAATCTGTAGTGGAATGGGGACAAAAGTGGTTGGCCGTGTTCAATACTGGCAAGACAAAACTAGTTTCATTAAATAATTACAAGAAACCCTTTCTACCACCCATAGCAATGGCCAACGACTCTTTATCTGAGAGTCCATCTTTCAAACTCCTTGGCCTAACGTTCACAGGAAACATGAGTTGGAACAATTACATTGAAGGCATTGCCAGGGCCGCTGCAAGAAAGGTGGGCTCTCTCTACCGTGCTAGAAAACTATTAACACCCGAAAGTATCCTGTACCTCTATAAGGCCACCATTCGCCCATGTATGGAGTATTGCTGCCACATCTGGGCTGGTGCATCTGCTACTAGTCTCTCGCTCCTTGACAAGGTTCAAAAGAGAGTCGCAAACCTGATAGGCCCTGAACTGGCATCTAAGCTTCAGCCTCTGTCCCATCGACGAAATGTTGCATCCCTCTGCCTTTTCTACAAGTATTTAAGTGGTGAATGCTCTGACGAACTGCAATCACTTGTGCCCCCACTACGTGAGCACCCTCGACAAACCCGACAGGCTGCTAAATCCCACCCCCACACTGTAGAGATCCCTAGATGTAAAAGATCTTTTTACTCCAATAGTTTCTTCCCCAGAACCGCTAGACTCTGGAATTCCATTCCAGGTCCCTGCTTCCCCAACAGTACTGACGTTCAGAAGTTCAAGTGTAACGTGAACCGACATCTTGCTGCCCAAATCCCTACATAGTACCCCAGTAGTTGTTGCCCCGGATAGTAGCCCCCTACACCAAAGTGGCAATTTGCCTTGTTTGGGGTGAAAAATGTAATAAAAATTTTAAATAAAAAAAAATCTATATCCTCAGATTATAATAAATCTATTTTTAAGAAGAAATGGTTTACTGAAATTTTATTATCTCCATTGGCCGGTATAACGTGAAATATTCCCCGTAAAAATTATTGTTTTCATCTATAAAGAAGAAAACTTTTTTTAAGATCGGATTTTTTTTTTCGATTTTCGATACTTATCAGATAAATTTCTGTACAAAATATATCTAAGACCACTGCCAGACATATAAATTAGCTTTGTGTTAAATGTGCAAATAATATGTTCACCCGTTTCGGAACATGTGAGGAAAGAACTCTCTCTCTCTCTCTCTCACACACACATACATACACACACATACACATACACACACACAAAGTGACTTATAGTAGAATAGAATAGAGATATTTAAAGAGAGAGAGTAAGAGAGGGAGAGAGAAAGAGAAAGAGAGAGAGAGCGCGCGTGTGAAAGAAGGAGAAACGGCAAGACTATATTAAAAAAAAACTAACACGAGATAACAAAAGCCTTAAAACGGGCAACTTTCCATAGAAGAATGATGCAATAGTTATCTACATTATTGCATTCATATTTCACGACTTTATTGTTAGATAAACAAGAAAACAAAACACGTTTTTTTGTTGTTCTTTTCGTGCTTATTTCTGTGTATGAAAGTCTGAATAAAGGACCAGGATATATATTGTTCTAAATCTCCAATTAAATCTAATTTATATCCCTACCATTATAATTGCCAACAAATGTATGCGCCCACCGGATCCAAATGTTATATAATTCAATCAATGGATACAACAACAAAAGTTATCGTCTATCACTACCAAAATCACTACTATGCTTTTCATTGTCTTTTTTATATGCATATGTTTTATATGTACATGTTTTATATGTATATGTTTTATATGTATATGTTTTATATGTACATATTTTATATGTACATGTTTTATATGTATATGTTTTATATGTACATGTTTTATATGTATATGTTTTATATGTACATGTTTTATATGCATATGTTTTATATGTACATGTTTTATATGTACATATTTTATATGTATATGTTTTATATGTATATGTTTTATATGTACATGTTTTATATGTACATGTTTTATATGTATATATTTTATATGTATATGTTTTATATGTATATGTTTTATATGTACATGTTTTATATGCATATGTTTTATATGTACATGTTTTATATGTACATATTTTATATGTATATGTTTTATATGTACATGTTTTATATGTACATGTTTTATATGCATATGTTTTATATGTACATGTTTTATATGTATATGTTTTATATGTATATGTTTTATATGTACATGTTTTATATGTACATGTTTTATATGCACATGTTTTATATGTACATGTTTTATATGCACATGTTTTATATGTACATGTTTTATATGTATATGTTTTATATGTATATGTTTTATATGTACATATTTTATATGTACATGTTTTATATGCATATGTTTTATATGCACATGTTTTATATGTACATGTTTTATATGCACATGTTTTATATGTACATGTTTTATATGTACATGTTTTATATGTATATGTTTTATATGTACATGTTTTTATGTATATGTTTTATATGTATATGTTTTATATGTACATGTTTTATATGTATATGTTTTATATGTATATGTTTTTATATGTACAGTTTTTTATGTACATGTTTTATATGTATATGTTTTATATGTACATGTTTTTATGTACATGTTTTATATGCACATGTTTTATATGTACATGTTTTATATGTACATGTTTTATATGTATATGTTTTATATGTACATGTTTTATATGTATATGTTTTATATGTATATGTTTTATATGTACATGTTTTATATTTACACGTCTTATATGTAGATGTTTTATATGTACATGTTTTATATGTACATGTTTTTATGTATATGTTTTATATGTACATGTTTTATATGTACATGTTTTATATGTACATGTTGTATATGTATATGTTTTATATGTACATTTTTTATATGTACATGTTTTATATGTATATGTTTTATATGTATATGTTTTATATGTACATGTTTTATATTTACACGTCTTATATGTACATGTTTTATATGTATATGTTTTATATGTACATGTTTTATATGTACATGTTTTATATGTATATGTTTTATATGTACATGTTTTATATGTACATGTTGTATATGTATATGTTTTATATGTACATGTTTTATATGTACATTTTTTATATGTACATGTTTTATATGTACATGTTTTATATGTACATGTTTTATATGTATATGTTTTATATGTACATGTTTTATATGTATATGTTTTATATGTAAATGTTTTATATGTACATGTTTTATATGTACATGTTTTATATGTATATGTTTTATATGTACATGTTTTTATATGTACATGTTTTATATGTACATGTTTTATATGTACATGTTTTTATATGTACATGTTTTATATGTACATGTTTTATATGTAAATGTTTTATATGTACATGTTTTATATGTACATGTTTTATATGTACATGTTTTATATGTACATGTTTTATATGCACATGTTTTATATGTACATGTTTTATATGTACATGTTTTATATGTATATGTTTTATATGTACATGTTTTTATGTATATGTTTTATATGTATATGTTTTATATGTACATGTTTTATATGTATATGTTTTATATGTATATGTTTTTATATGTACAGTTTTATATGTACATGTTTTATATGTATATGTTTTATATGTACATGTTTTTATGTACATGTTTTATATGCACATGTTTTATATGTACATGTTTTATATGTACATGTTTTATATGTATATGTTTTATATGTACATGTTTTATATGTATATGTTTTATATGTATATGTTTTATATGTACATGTTTTATATTTACACGTCTTATATGTAGATGTTTTATATGTACATGTTTTATATGTACATGTTTTTATGTATATGTTTTATATGTACATGTTTTATATGTACATGTTTTATATGTACATGTTGTATATGTATATGTTTTATATGTACATTTTTTATATGTACATGTTTTATATGTATATGTTTTATATGTATATGTTTTATATGTACATGTTTTATATTTACACGTCTTATATGTACATGTTTTATATGTATATGTTTTATATGTACATGTTTTATATGTACATGTTTTATATGTATATGTTTTATATGTACATGTTTCATATGTACATGTTGTATATGTATATGTTTTATATGTACATGTTTTATATGTACATTTTTTATATGTACATGTTTTATATGTACATGTTTTATATGTACATGTTTTATATGTATATGTTTTATATGTACATGTTTTATATGTATATGTTTTATATGTAAATGTTTTATATGTACATGTTTTATATGTACATGTTTTATATGTATATGTTTTATATGTACATGTTTTTATATGTACATGTTTTATATGTACATGTTTTATATGTACATGTTTTATATGTACATGTTTTTATATGTACATGTTTTATATGTACATGTTTTATATGTAAATGTTTTATATGTACATGTTTTATATGTACATGTTTTATATGTACATGTTTTATATGTATATGTTTTATATGTACATGTTTTTATGTACATGTTTTATATGTATATGTTTTATATGTACATGTTTTATATGTACATGTTTTATATGTACATGTTTTTATATGTACATGTTTTATATGTACATGTTTTAAATGTACATGTTTTATATGTACATGTTTTATATGTATATGTTTTATATGTACATGTTTTATATGTACATGTTTTATATGTACATGTTTTATATGTAAATGTTTTATATGTATATGTTTTTATATGTACAGTTTTATATGTACATGTTTTATATGTATATGTTTTATATGTACATGTTTTTATGTACATGTTTTATATGCACATGTTTTATATGTACATGTTTTATATGTACATGTTTTATATGTATATGTTTTATATGTACATGTTTTATATGTATATGTTTTATATGTATATGTTTTATATGTACATGTTTTATATTTACACGTCTTATATGTACATGTTTTGTATGTACATGTTTTATATGTACATGTTTTTATGTATATGTTTTATATGTATATGTTTTATATGTACATGTTTTTATGTATATGTTTTATATGTACATGTTTTATATGTACATGTTTTTAATGTACATGTTGTATATGTATATGTTTTATATGTACATGTTTTATATGTACATGTTTTATATGTATATGTTTTATATGTATATGTTTCATATGTACATGTTTTATATGTACATGTTTTATATGTATATGTTTTATATGTATATGTTTCATATGTACATGTTTTATATGTACATGTTTTATATGTATATGTTTTATATGTACATGTTTTGTATGTACATGTTTTATATGTACATGTTTTTATGTATATGTTTTATATGTATATGTTTTATATGTACATGTTTTTATGTATATGTTTTATATGTACATGTTTTATATGTACATGTTTTATATGTACATGTTGTATATGTATATGTTTTATATGTACATGTTTTATATGTACATGTTTTATATGCATATGTTTTATATGTATATGTTTTATATGTACATGTTTTATATGTACATGTTTTATATGTATATGTTTTATATGTATATGTTTTATATGTACATGTTTTATATGTACATGTTTTATATGCATATGTTTTATATGTATATGTTTTATATGTACATGTTTTATATGTACATGTTTTATATGCATATGTTTTATATGTATATGTTTTATATGTACATGTTTTATATGTACATGTTTTATATGCATATGTTTTATATGTATATGTTTTATATGTACATGTTTTATATGTACATGTTTTATATGTATATGTTTTATATGTATATGTTTTATATGTATATGTTTTATACGTACATGGTTTATATGTACATGTTTTATATGCATATGTTTTATATGCATATGTTTTATATGTATATGTTTTATATGTACATGTTTTATATGTATATGTTTTATATGTATATGTTTTATATGTACATGTTTTATATGTACATGTTTTATATGTATATGTTTTATATGTATATGTTTTATATGTACATGTTTTATATGTATATGTTTTATATGTACATGTTTTATATGTATATGTTTTATATGTATATGTTTTATATGTAAATGTTTTATATGTACATGTTTTATATGTACATGTTTTATATGTACATGTTTTTATGTACATGTTTTATATGTATATGTTTTATATGTACATGTTTTATATGTACATGTTTTATATGTACATGTTTTTATATGTACATGTTTTATATGTACATGTTTTATATGTATATGTTTTATATGTACATGTTTTATATGTACATGTTTTATATGTACATGTTTTATATGTAAATGTTTTATATGTATATGTTTTTATATGTACAGTTTTATATGTACATGTTTTATATGTATATGTTTTATATGTACATGTTTTTATGTACATGTTTTATATGCACATGTTTTATATGTACATGTTTTATATGTACATGTTTTATATGTATATGTTTTATATGTACATGTTTTATATGTACATGTTTTATATGTATATGTTTTATATGTACATGTTTTATATGTATATGTTTTATATGTATATGTTTTATATGTACATGTTTTATATGTATATGTTTTATATGTATATGTTTTATATGTACATGTTTTATATGTACATGTTTTATATGTATATGTTTTATACGTACATGGTTTATATGTACATGTTTTATATGTATATGTTTCATATGTACAAGTTTCATATGTATATGCTTTTATATGTACACAAACACATTACAATAAAATGATAGCAATAGAAAAAATTGTTGGCGAATAAATTCTTTTAAATAGAGATTAAAAACTATGATTTAAAAATATATGGTTTGGGGTAGTCATATATGTAAATATATGGTGGGCTAGTTATGTCTGGTTATGTAGGGAAGGCTAATTATGTCTGGTTGTGTATGGCAGACTATATAAGTCTGTTGATGTACGGAGGGCTAGATTTGTTGCGTCACGTGACGAGTTTTCGTTGTGTCTGTCCATATAGTTCGAAAGAGTTATGTGTGGCCGTGTAGATCGGGCTACTCAGACTTATTATTGCATGGTCAGAGTGCTCTTTCTCTTAGGCGCTCTTCAGTTTCCCTTCTTCCGACGTTGTTTCACATCCTCTCTCGGTGGATAGTGGCAAATACTGATCAATGTACTTTCGTTGTCCGCCATCTTGGCGGTACTTACTATGACAGTTGCTCCTTGTATATACTGTTTTTTATTTGTTTGTTTCAATATATTTTACCTTTTCTAACTAATCTCTGTGTCCGTGTTTTCCTTAGTGACTCTTCCAGGGCTACAACAACTTGGCAACGAGGGATTCGAACTTTCAAAGGGAAAATCCACAACAACTGTACGACACAACTTATAGATTTTCATATCACATTTCCCGACAAAACAAACATTAATCTTACGATTGATGAAAATAGCTTAAAATATGAAAATATTTTGTATTTAATATGAGATTTGTTGTTTCTTTAGTACTATAGATATTCAACCGTTTTGATCGTTGTGACTCCATTATTCCGAATACTGATCTTATATTTCATGCAAACATACATTCTGCTAAAGATGATGAAGATGATATGTTGCTGTTTGACATCAATTATATAAATCTCACCTGTGTTTAAATGTGCGTATGTATGTATGTGTGTATGTATGTATGCATGTATGTATGTATGCCTAAAACGTTCGACAGAGGCAACAGATTTTCACAAGATGGGTATCATTTTGAAGCTCGATGTCTCGAACGACAAATATCGAAAAATTGACTAAAAACATTAATTCCTTTACCCTCAACTGGGCAGTTTTCTACAAAGAGGGGTAATTTTTTTGCGAGCCATTTTCGCAAGTCATCGTATCGGTTGGATTGACTTTGCCTAATTTAAACGTTCCGAACATTCGGTCGCGTCATGGAGTAGCGGTAAGACGTCAGATTTTATTTCAGTTTCTTTTCCGCCTTCGCGTCACGGGTTCGAACCTGCCTGACCACTACCACTTTTTTTCTGCTCAACACACACTCCAAACACTCAGGCAACGCCGGGAAATTAGGTTAGTCTATAATATAAATCTTAACTATCTATTAAATGTATGTATGTATGGATGTATGTATGTATGTCTTCCTATATCTTTCGACTGACGCGACAGATTTTCACGAGATCGGTACTGTTTAGAAGATCCATCCTTCGCATGACAAATATCAGAAAAATTGGCTACAAACATTAATTCCTTCACCTTTAACTGGGCACTTTTCTATAAGAAGGGGTCGCTTTTTACGCCGATATTTTCGAAAGTCATCCTCTCTTTTCGATTGACTAGCCTTAATTTAAACATTCGCCACTTCCGTTTTGGCGATGGACGCAACGACAAATACATTTCCACGTTCTTTACCTCCTTCGCAGTACGAGTTGGAGCCTGCCTGCTTGTAACCACTGTTTTTTTTTGTTTTGTTTTGCTCAACACAAACTTCTAAACACCCGGACAACGCCGGGCGCCCGGGCTTGTCTATACTCACTTGTCTATTTAAATATATGAATGTATATATAGTGCCTTAAAATTTCGACAGAGGCGACAGATTTTCACGGGATTGATATTGTTTTGAAGCTTGATCCTTCGGGCGATAAATATTGAAATATTGGCTAAAATCATTAATTGACTAGCCTTAATTTAAATTACGTCACTTCCGGTTTGACGATGAACGCAACGGCAAAGACGTCACGTTTTTTTTTCACTCTTTCGCGGTACGGTTCGAGCCTGCCTGCCTACTATCACTTTTATTTTTTTGCTCAACACACACTTCCAGGCACTGGGCAACGCCGGACATCCCGGCTGGTTAAATATATATGTCGTATCAAGCCTTTTTTTTACTTGGCTGGGACAATATAAACATTAATGCGTTTATTGGACTGAAGCTTACTTATATACAGTGACACGCAAAAGTATTGGATACATTAGATTTTTCTTCATAACTTTAATTAGGGTTCAACATTTTACCTAAAATTTGATCAGTATATTCCTATTACTATTCTAACTAATATTTGGGGTAGTAATTACAAAATTAAAGTTTAGAAATTTATATTAAAGAAAAATATAAATCAACTAACGCAAAAGTATTGGATACATTGTTTTAATATTTGGTTGCATAGCCTTTATTGCGTTCAACAGGTTCCACATGTTTTTTGCAAAGATATGCAGGTATTTTACGCCATTCTTCTTTGCAGAACTATTCTAGTTGTTGAACATTTTGTGGATTCTTCTTGTGAACATTGATCTTCAATATTTTCAACAATTTTTCAATTGAGTTGAGGTCTGGAGACTGACTGGGCCAAATAAGAACGTCAATATCGTTATTTCTAAGCTATTCTTTGGTTAATTTGGTAGTATGCTTGGGATCATTGAAACACGAAATTGCTATTATCTCCCAACAAATCAGCAGATTTCTGGAGGTTTTTCTCCAAAATCTCCCTATACATACGTCCATTAATTCTACTATTGATGATTTCTAGTTCACCAGTACCTTTGGATGAAAAACACACATACTATAATTGAATTACAGCCAAACTTTTCCGAAGGAATGGTATTCTTTTTGTTATGGGCGGTGCCATTTTTACGCCATACATGTATTGCTGTGTTTTTTCCAAAGATTTCGATTTTCGTTTCGTCTGATCAGATTACCTTGTTCCAAAATTCTTGAGGTTGTTCCCCATATGTTTTAACATAATTCAAACGTAATCTGACATGTTTAAACCTCAATAATGGAACTTTTCTTGGGGACCTTGATACAAAACCTGCACGATTTAGAACTCTACTGATTGTATCCTTGCTCACATTAATCCCAGCTTCTCTTTTAATTTTAGTTTTAATTTCACCACGAGTAAGAAAATTTTTTTGTACCTTTCTGTTTACTCACCTTGATTATTTTTCGTTTAATTTCCTTGGAGGACCACATCTTAGAAACTGTACTAAGTGGTAAATTAAGTTCCTTTGATATTATTCGATACCCTTTTCCTTCTTTGTGCTTATCAATGATTTTTGACGAATGCCAATTGACAACTCTTTAGTTTTAGGCATTTTTATTATTATTATTTTTTTTATTACATTTTCACCCCAAACAAGGCGCATTGCCACTTTGGTGTAGGGGACTACTATCAGGGCAGCAACTACTGGGGCACTATATTGGGATTTGGGCAGCAAGATGTCGGTTCACGTTGCTTATTTTTATAAATGAATTGGTTGACTTCGAAGGAGTGATCCCAAACTAGAAGAATTTTATAAAATTATTTTAATATAAAGCTCTCTGATTGGTCAGTGATAACTCCTTTGCATTATTGCATTACGCTAAGCAAAAGTCATTTAAATTTAGTTCAGAAAAATATTTTTTTAAAAGTGTATCCAATACTTTTGTGTTTGTTAATTCATATTTTTCCTTAAATATAAACTTTCTAAACTTGGATTTTGTAATTACTACCACAGATATAATTTAGAATAGTAATAGGAGTATACTGACAAAATTTTAGGTAAAATCTTGAACCCTAATTAAAGTTATGAAGAACAATGTAATGTATCCAATACTTTTGCATATCTGCATATATATAAAATAATGTAATCAATAGGGGAAGTTTACTAGGTAAATACAAAGTAAGTTTCAGTCCAATAAATTCATTAATATATATATATATATATATATATATATATATATATATATATATAAAAGTGAACGTGTCTGTGTGTGTGTGTACATTTCCCTACGCAATAATTCTGTCAATTTTCAGTCTACAGACTCGAAATTTGATATACAGGGTACTGAGATTTGCGAAAATCGATGTGATCGGTGTTTGGCCAGAAATTTGGCGATTAAAGGGGCAAAGTTCAACGACTTGACCTTTGAGAACTCTACCAAACTCCTCCGACAATTCTGGGTCTACACACTTGAAATTTTAGATATAGGTTCCTTGGACATGGATGTAGCTTAATAACTTGATTTAAGCCCAAAACAATAAATGTTAAGGGGTCATAATAGGGGTCAAAGTTAAAAAAATTGACCTCTGTGGTCTCTTCCAAATTACTCAGACAATCTCTGGTCTAAATATTTGAAATTTTACATAAAGTGTATTCAGAGATAGGACAAGGTTTTTCATCAGTTTGGGTCGAAAATTTTTAGTTACCAATATATAAATGTATGTATGTATGTCTCTTTGCATGTCTGCCTTAGACTTTCAATAGAGGCGACAGATTTTACCAAGATCAGTATCGTTTTAAAGTTCGACCTTCATACGATAAATATCGAAAAATTGGCTAAAAACATTAATATCTTCCCCTTCAACTAGGCACTTTTCTACAGGGGCGGCCACTCTTTCGCCGATATTTTTTAAAGTTATATTCTCCTTTAGATTATCTAGCCATAATTTTAAAAAATGTCTCTTCCGGTTGTGCGGTGGTCGTAACAGCATAAACGTTAAGTTTTAGCCCGTTCTTTTCCTCCTTTGCGGCACGGGTTCGAACCTGCCTTCCTACTACCACTTTTTTCTTTTTTGCTCAACATACACATCCAAACACCCGGGCAACCCCGGGCTGAAATGCTAGTATATATATAAAAGTGAACGTGTCTGTGTGTGTCTGTGTGTGTATGTGTGTCTGTGTGTGTGTCTGTGTGTGTATGTGTCTACAGAGGGTCACTTTTTTCGCCGATATGTTTTAAAGTTATCCTCTCCTTTAGATTATCTAGCCTTAATTTTAAAAACTGGCGGTGGTCGTAACAGCATAAACGTTAGGTTTTACCCCGTTCTTTTCCTCCTTTGCGGTAAGGGTTCGAGCCTTCCTTCCTACTACCACTTTTTTTTTTGCTCAACATACACATCCAAACACCCGGGCAACCCCGGGCTGAAATGCTAGTATATATATATATATATATATATATATATATATATATATATATATATATATTATAAAAAAACAGATGAATGCTTTATATGAACATTGTAAATAGTTAGGTGAAAGTAGAGAAAAGTTGTTTTTTCAAGAGACTGTACAAATTATTTTTTTCAGCATATGTTAAGAAAAACAGAAAACATACTTCCATCATTAATTATGCAAATAAATAAATAAAGTGGAAACCTTTCTGTTATTAATGTTTGCTAAAAAATAAATACAGTAAACTTCGCTGAAGTGTTAGCATATGCTGCATCTTAAAAAGTTGGTTCATGCTGACAATTAAATAAAATAAACGTCTAAAAATTAGTAAAAATAAGTAAAATCATGAATGACGGCTCTTGGGGGGGGGGGCAAGTAAGTAGGAACAACACAATCATTTGTGTAAAATAATTAATATTTGAAAAATTGTAAACAATAACAAAAATACCTGATACCAAATGCAGTAAAATTACAGTATCTTTTATACGTGCTGAAACTGTGTTTAAGTTATTTTTATTTCATTTCTTTTATTAAAAGTTATCTTTCCAACAACTAACTGGCTGCATGTCGTTTAACCATTGGAGACTTCACTCTTGGAAAATTGTATAAAAAATGTATGACTATCACTAACTCTAAATTTGGGAGTGCAACTCGAAATTAGGGTTAGTGGTATATAAGTCATTTGTTAGGTGTGTCAGAAATTTCGTGAAAAATATTGAATAATTCCAGCCTTTTTTCCAAGCTTATAACTCATCGAAAAATGTAATTCAAGCCCTAATTTTTTTTCAATTAAAGGAGCAAGGACCAAGGTTTCATTTAGAACAAAACAAAAAAACAAACAACGTGTTTAAAAAAAAAGGTTTTAAACTTCGGACTTTACATGTAAATTTCTAAAAAACACTATTTTATGTTTTAATTTTGAATATATTATTTATTGCTCTTTTATCTTCAATTTGGGATATGTAACACTTTGGTGAGTAAATTAATTATTTACTTTTTAATAGACATTTCAAAATGGGAGGCGTGAATTAATTCGCTCCCACCCCTGTGTTTCCAAGCTTATAACTACTCGAAAAGTATAATTCAAACCCTAATTTTTTTTCAATTAAAGGAGAAAGGACCAAGGTTTCATGAAAAAAAAAACAAAAAAAAACAAACAACGTGTTTTTTTTTTAAATTAATTATTTACTTTTTAATAGACATTTGAAAATGGGGGGGGGCTTGAATTAAAAAAAAACTTTTGTCTAAAATATTATATTCGGTTATTGGAAAGAGCATAAAATTTCACATTGAATCAACAGAAAAATTTTCATAGATTTTTAAAGTTTAAAAGTTGAAACTACTGAGCTCGTAAAATTCAATTAATTTCATTACTGTTTTTTAAAAAATAAAAAATAATATTTCTATTACTTTTTATGCAACTTTAATAGTTTATTTTGGAAGTATAATCCATACAGAAAATAAACAACCCACTTTTAAAAGAGAAATTACGAGTTTGATATATTTTATTCGCAGTTTCGTGTTAGGGGTATCAAAAATTCATACAAAAATTCTGATACACCTAATCATTTGTTTACAACTTTTGAGAAATTAAGCCTCCTTGCTCCTTAAGCGATAAGCAGACATTTGTTTATTATTTTTTTATTCAGTGTGTAAAATCCACTTTGAACAACATATTTGGAAATTAGAAAAATAAAAAAAGAAACTTTGTTTTAGCATGTTAAAAGTATTTAGGTTGGTAGATCATTAAATTCTACTGTGTTTGGTATAAGTTTTTTTTTGCTGTTGTTTCTTGCTTTTTAGAATTATTGACTAAGGGGGGTTGCTTAGATCGTATTTTAAAATAAACTACGGAGGTTGGAATGCCCCCCCTAAAATGTACTTGGAAAAATCGATTTTATAGCGAGATTTAAGAATGGTTAGCCGAAAAAAAAGGTGAAAACAAAACAAATAATCAATAAATAATAAATGCTACTTTTTTTACTTACATGAATGAGTTTATTTTATGTTTTAAAGTATTTTCAAGCGCTTTTCTTTATTTTTTAATCGAAAATTGCGGGTGTATGGGTGCGAAATATCTCCAGATTTTCTAGAATTCCCCGCTAGATTGCAAACGAAATCTCCAGATCTAGCGGGAAAACCGCTAAATTGGAAACACTGGTCACGTGACGGTAAGTGGTGATAAATAATTGTCCATAAATAAATAAAAAATGACCTATCGGTACAAAGAAAACCACCTATTTATTGTAGAAAAATTAAGTATAATGTTATAATTAAAAAGAGATATATAAAAACACGCATGGTTACAGTAAACATATTATACCAAAATGTCGAAGCAATCATTTATTTAGTTATTTAGACTATTAATTACGAACTAACCAAGAGTTATATATATATATATATATATATATATATATATATATATATATATATATATATATATATATATATGTGTGTGTGTGTGTGTGTGTATATATATATATATATATATATATATATATATATATATATATATATATATATATACGGGGACGAAACAATTGTACACAATTTCTTACAAAAAAAAGACGAGCATTCTGAAAATTAGTAATTACATGAGTATCGTCTCATTTTGGCGTTGAAACCCTCCATTCAGTTTATAAAAACAAAAAAAAATTTTAAGCCATAAATGTTTTTTTAATCGACAATTTTTTCGCGTTTAAAATATTCAAATAAAAACAAAACTGTAAATGCTTTTGTGTTTTTTTACATCGGCACTTCACTTATTTTATTTATATTTTTCAGTTCATATTGGAATCGTTTTCAAACAAAAACAAAGCATAATAACTTAATATAATAGAATGCTCCTATCGCTTTTGTGATTGGTACACAACTGGCCGACTAGTAGATTGTATGCAACAAAAAGAAAAGTGTTTTTCATCAAACGGAAAGGGAATCATGTCGTCTTTTTGTGGCGATAATTTTATCGTTCCACGCTGTCGTCATTTCGGAGACACGTAGCAAGCCTTCTCCTTGCGTCGCTTATAATCTTTAGAGAGACCTATTGCTGCACTACACCATCTCGGCAAATATAAATTTCGTGGTGGAGATATTTCAACTATCAAAAATTATCAGCTTGAATACTGAAGACCTGTCACAAGTTTATTTCCTGTTCAATCTCAAAGCTGATGTTCTTTGTTTTCAAGAGACATAAGACATGCCTCCCGGCAAGAATTATAGGCATGTCTATAGGCGTTTTCGGTGCGAGTCTAGTTTATGGAAGCACTTTTCATACGCACGACAATTCCATTATCAAAGATTTCTGGAACAAGTCGACTTACAGTCTGGAAATACTGAAACTAAAAACTAACTGCTGTGGGATACAAATCACCCCTATTTGAGAACAAAATGGAATCAACAAGTCATATGAATACCACTGGTTTCAGAGACTAAATAGAGACATTCATACCACTTTGGTTGCTCCTATAGTCTTTATGATAAATACATATATTTATATACTTTACACTACTTGTGGTTTCTTTCATTGGTGACCCCCAACACGGGTCTACAACACTAACGAAATGACAATAATACATGTCTACAATCCAGCACCAGTCCCGTTCGCATGGTCTGTCGCCGGCACCAGAGCTGTCAACCCCACCTGATTATTGATGTCTATAGTTGCCATGCTACAACGATGGATTGCGGTCGTACTAATAGAGATGGATAGTACGTCGAAGTTTGGGATCTATCCCATGACCTACCCATACGGAATAAAACCAAGGATAAACCATCTTTTTTCAGCGCACGCTGGTAGAAGAGTCATAACCACGACTTGCCACGAATTCAGATACAATTTCAAGAAATATACAGGACAACTAATACCCATATCCCATCACCATTCCATTGTACTTAAGCTTTAACCAGTTGTCTATCCTATCACCTCTAAACCCAAGCCTCGATTCAACTATCGTAGAGCTAACAACAACAACAACAACAACAACAACAACTACTACTACTACTACTACTACTACTACTACTATGAAGATGAGGATAACAGTCCGCAAATAATAAATAAGCTCCGGTTTTTTTTCTGCTTGATTTCACTCTCATCTTTCCGGCCCCTTATTATTTTCGTTCTCTCTACGGCTGCTATCTTTCTTTCTAATCGTAAATATCTAAATTTTCCTATTTCTGTCTGTCTCTGTTTTTATTATTTTTTACTTGGAGGATCATTACTTATCAAGGCCCGGAGGCCACTCAAGAATAAGTTTTTTTTATTTTTTTATTTTTTTTTTTGTTTCATTCTCGCAACTTTTGGACAGTTTTTCATTTCGATACGTTTTCTTTCGATTATTTCACACCATACATGTTTTCTCATTCTCTGCATGTCTCCAGTATTATCTATTTATCTCTCTCACATCTTCCCGACAGTTTTCTCTTCGCCTTCTTTTCTTTTCTCAAGATGCATTCTGTTTCTATTTCCCTCTATATGTCCGTTTTTCTTTTCATTTCTTTCCACACAAGCTTCCATGTGTTTGTCTTTCAGTCTTTTCCCCTCTCTCTCTCTCTCTTTTTCTTTCTTGCTTCTTACTTTATTTGTTTATTTATTTCTACTTTTTCTTCCTTCGACGGACAACATCTCTTTCATCCGCCTGTAATTCGCAGTAACTTTAACGGATGACACGCTCGGCTGCGTCCGCTAATTAAACCCCGTTTTATCATCACTCCGGGCCACGCCCCTGTTACATCGACCGCCAGTCCTTCCCTCATTTTCATAACCACAAACGCTGGTGGCAACCTGAATCACAAAACTTTCTTATTTACAAATCATCCACGGTTTCACATCTCCTTCCACCTCAAGCTTATCAAGGCAAGCGGGTGGGTCTTCACCCCTTATCCCGACCGACAGATACGAGCCACGGGCTGCGAAGGTGATTCAATCATCTCATATCAGAGAAAATTCATTATCACCAATAAATTCAATATGTCGACTGAAAGACCAATTCGCTTTGATGTGAGTTGACCCTTTCCGGCTTATGGGATTTGGTTAGTGGACGTCGTAGGAAATTCAGCCCTAACCTAAGCTAACCCGCCCGCCTGGATGATCGCTTTTGGATAGACGAATAAAGTAGAAAGTCTTTCGAACAACGTTTCGCGGATTGGCGAATCGATACCAACGTAAGACACAATGGAATCGCCGGTGAAAAGCTTCCAGAATAAAGTGGTTAAATTTGATTTACATTACGCCGGACAATAAATAGCGTTTTCTGAAAATGGATACGCTTGAACCGACTAATAAGGTTACGGTGAGTGAGTTGGCTCCACGATTTAATTGTTTGCAAGTTCGGCCGAAACAATATTACTACTCGTATTATTTGGATTTTTTGGACTACTGTTTTCATATTGAGTATCATTTTACAACGTTTCGGCTGATATAACCTACGAGCTTCTTCAGGTGTGTCTTATAGAACACGGTAATTTTTTTTCTGTCGAACTCGGGAATCTGAAAGGAAATGTCTAATTCTCCAGTCAAAGAAGCAGCACGTGGGTGATGATCAATTAATAAGCAAACATAGTATAGAATTTAACACAATATGGCAACCGTTAATTATAATAATATTATTTATCAGTAAAAATATATCATATTTATCAGTAGAAAGCAATATATATATATATATATATATATATATATATATATATATATATATATATATATATATATATATATATACTAGCAGACCGCCCGGTTTTGCCTGGTCGTAAAATACGTATAAATATTATATTTTAATTCATACAGAAACTGCGACATGTGCGTGCGAGGATTATGTTGTTGTTTTTTTCTAAACAGTTCTCTTCTTGTAAGTAAAAATAAAAAAAATATAAAATCTCCAATACTAACGATTACTACGATATTATCTCATTGATTACTGTACACGCAATAACCCTTATCTCCGAGTGGCTTCCGGGCCTTGATAAGTGGTGACTTCTATGTAAAAAAAAATACTCGAGCTGAGATCGAAATCAAAACCAAAAGACAGTGAGTCAAGTATAATAACCATTATGCCCGCCTGTACATGATCTTTAAAAAGTGTTTTCAACCCTATTTATTCTTAACATAATGAATCTGTCATGTAAACCATTCACGCATGTGTATTCGTGAAACTGGTGATAGATAAAATTCCGATGACTTCCAAGTACCATTTTTTTACATTTTGACCCTTTAGCAGTACCTGTTTCCAGATGAAAAAACGATGAAAAACTTTTTCCACGTGTCTGAATACGCTATATACTAAATTTCAAATCTGTACATCAAAAATACGTTGAGAAGTGTCCTTACCCACATTCTCACTTCATATATATATATATATATATATATATATATATATATATATATATATATATATATATATATATATACAAGTTAGAAAAGCATTTCATCCAAGGCATGAAAATTATTAAACAAAATGAGTTTACTACAGGCTTTAAAAATAAAGGTACAAGATTCAATTTGAAATTTATTCATCTTCAAAATGCACTTTTATAAATTTTACAAAGTAAGGTATAAAAAATTTAATTTAAATTGAATCAAAAAATTACCTTGGATTTATTTTATGTATGTACATTTGGTTGCACTTTTTTAAAAAAATCATTGAAAATTTTACATCTATATCATTAATTTCTAGATGAAAAGTAATGTTTTTAAATTGCAACAAAATGTACATTACATAAAATAAATCCAAGGTAATTTTTTAATTCAATTTAAATTAAATTATTATACCTTACTTTGTGAAATTTATAAAAGTGCACTTTGAAGATAAATAACTTTCAAATTGAATCTTGTACCTTTATTTTAAAAGCCTATAGTAAAAACATTTTGTTTAACAATTTTCATGCTTGGATGAAATGCTTTTCTAAATTGTCTTTTATCTTTTTAAAATTATATTTTAAAACTCTCCTTCTCTCTATTTCAGTTTGTATTTCTCCTCACACCACAACTCATTTTTTGCAAGTCCCTCTTTGTAATACAGGTCTGAATAATGAGAAAATCTGAATTTAAAAAAAAAAAACTTTAAAATAACTTTTTCTGATTAAATTTTTTTAAACTTCTTTCAGAATAGACAATCTTTAAAATTTAATAAGGAACATATTTCATATAGATTTGATTAAAAAATATTCTGTACATAACGAGAAAAATAGAGATCAAAATTTCAAAAGTATTGTATAACTGGTTACGGTCAATAGTTATTGTTATTCTATTATTATTATTATTATTATTATTATTATTATTATTATTATTATTATTATTATTATTATTATTATTATTATTATTTAAAACATTTTGTTTTAAACATATTATTATTATTATTATTATTATTATTATTATTATTATTATTATTTAAAACATTTATTATTATTATTATTTAAAACATTTTCCTGCAAGGACTAATATATATATAAACTCTACAGAAATTCAGAATAACATTAGTACCGCCGGTTTCAAGCCTAGCATAAGGGGGACCAGTTTATGGTAAATACTGTTAAGCTCTCGGAGCCACATTGCTTTCTGATTTTTTTTTTTTTTGACATGGCTTCCGGTCTTGATCGGTTATTTCTGACAGATCCAAGGGAAGTAATCAATGTAACTTTTTAGTTCTTTATGCTATTTGGCCCCCTTTTTTTGTTCTAATTAAAAGGGTGGTAACTAATGAATCCTTGCTTTTTTATATTTTATTATATATTTTATATTTTTTATACGCTTTTAATTTGGATTAATTAAAAGTTAATGGATTAGTATTCCATACGCTATTATTTTATTTTATATTTATATTTGGTTACTATATATCTGCAATTTCAGGAAAAAAAAATTTTTTTAAATTAAAAAAATGTTAAAAAAATAAATAAAAAAATAAGTAAATTCATATAGTAAAATTTAAGTCAATATACATACAAGATATGAAAGTGTGGGTAGATTGATATATTAGATAGATAGGAAAGTTTAAAAAATAAAACAGAAAATGCAGATAAAAATAAATAAATAAATAAATAAAACAGAAAATGCAGATAAAAAACCGGCCATAATAACAAAAAAATTAAATCAGCCCAAAATATCCCTTTCCCAATTAAACCCAAAACTAACTGTAATTGTAATAACAAACATCTTTGCCCACTTAATAATGATTGTATCCATAAAGATGTTATATATTCTAGCACTATTAGTGAGCTCCCACGCAATCCTCCCATAACAGACACTAATATTTTGTCTTCAACTTCTTCTTCTTCACATCCTCCATCTGATATAGTTACTAATCCAATACACCATTCGAGCAGCCCTTCCATCTACAATCATACAACTAGTAATAATGATGATGATGATGATGATGATAATAATAATAATAATAATAATAATAATAATAATAATATTAATGAGAATAATAATATTTCTCTTAACAACCATCCTAACACTAACAACACTCATTATCCCCTCCAAAATAGTCCCCATACAGACATTGTCCCACCATTTGTTGAACACTATGAACAAAATTCAAACTATTTAACTAATACAAATCAGCAAATTAATATTAATACCAGACCTCGAGCTTTTAATAAAGTACATACATATATCGGCGCTACTTCAACGTTAATTAAGAAAAGAATATCAAACCACATTTCTTCTTTTAACAACCATAATTCTAATAATAACCAAGGAACATCTCTAACCACTTTAATTAAAACACTTAACTCTAACAATACTCCCTTCTCAATCAAATGGACTATCATAAAAAAAAGTTAAGTCTTATACTCCAGGCTCTAAGTCATGTCGCCTCTGTAAAACCGAAGCTATAACTATAATTACTTCCCCTCTGAGTAACAATATAATAAATTCTAAAAGTGAACTGATCTCTTTCTGTAAACATAAGTCCAAATTTAATTATGGCAATTTTGAAATTACATAGTTATTACTTTTACCCTTTATATAGATATAAAATATTTTTTCTTTGACTTTATCGTTTTTCGACATACTTAATACTTTATAATTTAATAATCCTTTATTTTAATTCTTTATCTCTTCTTTGCATGGCCGGTTTTTTATCTGCATTTTCTGTTTTATTCATTTATTTATTTATTTTTGTCTGCATTTTCTGTTTTATTCTTTAAACTTTCCTCTTCATCTAATATATCAATCTACCCACACTTTCATATCTTGTATGTATATTTACTTAAATTTTACTATATGAATTTACTTTTTTTTCATTTTTTTATTTTTTCCTGAAATTGCAGATACCGGCCATCTTCTCCCCTGAAATAATTTTTATTTTTATTTTTTAATTTTATTCTTATTTTACTTTATTTTATTTTATATATTTTTTATATTTCATTTTTTATTTATTCATTTATTTTCTATTTATTTATTATATATTTATTTATTTATTTATTTTTATTTTCCTTTTAATGTCCTTTAACAATTCTTGCTGACACCTTTTTTTTAAGTGACATTTAAGTACATTTCAGTTGACCTATATTATTTTGCCCTATATATATTTTCGCGCCTTTAACATTTCCTGTCTGGGTCAGTTACTTTTGTTTCCCTTTATTTTATATTTTATATTTAACTTTATCATTCTTTTTTTTTTCTCTTCCCAGATTTTTTTATTTATAGTTATGTCTCGGAAGTAGAGTGAAAAGCACATCTTATTTTTCTTTTATTAATATTATTTTTTCCTTGTACACACTTTTTTGTGAATTATTCCATGGATTTCTGCCTTTGGATTATTATGGACCATCTTCTTTCAATTACGGGATTTCTTTGGATTTTACTTGTACAAATGGAAATTATTTTAACTTTCTTGAAGTTTTACATTTGGATTTTACCGTCACTGGATTTTTTTATCTTCCACCAGACTATCCATTCATGTGTAATCACCTTTTTCTTTACCATATTCCCTCTGCTTAAATTATTTTGTTTTCAAGTAAGATCTTTGACTTATTTGTTGTTTCATCAAATACTTCTGCATGCTAAATCCGATCCTGCATTTTGCTAATTCCTACCCTCTGATGAGAAGGAGAGTATTTCTTCGAAACTTCGCAGATTAAGGACTATCCATTTATCTAGTGTTTCCTTTTCAGATTAAATATGTTTTTAACTCATTTCAAAGTGTTTTTTAACATATTTCATTAACTGTTTGCTCATATATATATATATATATATATATATATATATATATATATATATATATATATACCAGAAGATGTACAGGGCGTTTCCCGGTATTAAACGTAACATTAAATTCCTTTAAAAACAGATAAAGTAAAAACACGGAAAGAAACTGAGGTTTATTTTTTCTAAAACAGTTCACTTCTTGTGAGTAAAAAAAAAAATACTCGAGCTGAGATTGAAACCAAAACCTAAAGACAGTGTACCAAGTACAGTAACCATTATACCAGCTTGACAAGATCTTTGGGGGGGTGTTTTGAAACCTCCTGACACAGTTGACAAACCGATAAAAATCTCATAATACTCAAGTACCAATTTTTCAATTTTAATCCCTTAACAACCCTTTTTCCGAATGAAAACTGATTAAAATGTTTTCCACGTGTGTGAATACTCTTTATACTAAATTCCAAGTTTGTAGATAAAAAATTCTTTGGGTATATAGGTTGCCGATCACGTAGAAATCGCCCTAAACTCTAGACCCCAAGTTGAAGAGCTATTACTACAAACCGACAAGGTACTATAAGAAAGCTGTTTATGAAGTCATAAGGGATTATATCAGAGATGCTCATGGTGTAGCTTTTATCTTCCTGTAAACGAAACTAAAATATAACAAGAAGAACATTCGACCCGCAACACCACGAAAACACTATGATATACGACATCATGTTAATGTGAATATTTGTGTTCAATTGTAAAGGGTTTGTTATACTTCCCTCGGATGTCCAGTACCGTCACAGAGAAAGAAACTAACAAAAATAAATAAATCGGAATCGGCTTCTTTTCTGTTTTATTACCGTTACTTTCCAAACAATGTCTGCTCTTGTTTTTTTTACTGTTCATTTCGCCTGCCATCAGATTACCAAAACCCCGCCCTCGACACTAGCTTAAAAATCTCTTGCCACCACCACAGGGCTATAACGCCATCTCGCCCGGTCGCACTCAGCTTTTCTTTTCGACAACACGCCAGCGACAGTCAGCCACAGCCAGCCACAGCCAGCCACAACCAGCGCTTTTTCGTCTTCGACTTTACATGCCTATCTTTTCTGGCATGCACTTCGCTTCTCTCCTCGATCACGTGATGTCCTTTTGTTCTTTTTTCGTGAGGCAAGCTCGCGCACACTTGCTAATTTGCATACGTGCTCAACCGCTGTTGTTGCTGCTTCTAATACTTTCGCTATCCATCTTTCCTTTGGCTGGTGTTGATATTTTCAAACGCGCTCATATGTTCTCTGTTACATATCTCCCCTTTTAAAAAATAAGCCTTTGAAAGAATTTAATTAAACCTCAAAAACTGATGTTCGATTCATGCAAAATGGTCCAAATGCAGTCGGTAGCATTCCATACGCTTCTTGTTATTTTCTTTTCTAAATTTAAAACACAATTTTATTGCATATATTTCTTCTAAAGTGTCCTCACGTGCATATTGCATTTTTGAAATTCACCAGGTGTAACAATCAGCTTTTAGAAAGGTGTATTCCAATCCCTGCTGTAGCTGTTCATCTGAACCTGAAATCATAAAATATGGTCAGTCATCTCATAAGATGTATAGCAATAGCATAATCCATTTTTAAGTGTCTACGGCAATTTTAAATGCTTATACAAAAGGTATGGAAACTTATTGAAGTAACCTTGTAATTTTAAGTGAACCCCCATTAATGTAGACTTTTACTGATGATCAAGGAGATAATATGAATTGTTAAGAAACAGGATATCAAAGAAACAATCAAAATAACGAAGGATATAATTATGCTTCTAAGTACACTTTATACTTAAAAGCAGAATATTTTTCTCCATTGGTCCCTTCATATCATTTGATGACGTAAGTATACCACGTCTTTTGTCTGCATACGTGTGTGTGTGTGTGTGTGTGTGTGTGTGTGTGTGTGTGTCTTTTGATTCATGTATTAATTCAGTCAGTGCCCCTTTTTGCCATGCTTGGCCTTTCTGAACTTTTACCTTTGTGCTAACAATGGCGCTTTACTTGGCGGTTGATCACCTGACCTCCGCATGCAAACCAGGTGATATTCTGCAGTACACATTTTTGTTAAAATACGGTCCTCCATTTTTTTTTTGTATTTTTATTATTATTTCGGTTCACTTTTTTTTTGTTTCTCTCTTTCTGTCTTTTCTTTCTTTCAATATGATTAGAACGTTGCACGCAAACATGTCATAAATATAAGTTATTTTTTATCTGCGTTCCATAATTATATTTGCGTCAGCGGGCCGCCCTGCCGGAATAGGGAAAGCTGACCCCTGTCACCCCTAAAATATTAGGAATAATAAGTGAGGCGGTAATTCTCTCTCTCTCTCCTCCTCCTCCTCTTTTTTCTGTTTTTTTTCATTCTTTAATTATTGCACTCTTCCTTCGTCCTTTCTTTTTTTTTACTCTTTCTTTTTTTATTTATTTATCTTACGTTTTTATTTCTGCTTCTCTATCTTTATATCTTTTATATTTTTCTTTCTTTTCATCTTTATATTTTAAATCTTTCTCAACCCAAAACAAGGCTTGTTTCTACTCAGAACGTAAGGAGATACTATTTGCGATCGTTTCTAACAATGGACTCAGAGGAGTTTAGCAGTGGAATGTATGTTGCGATTACTTTTAAACATATGTAGGTTAGTACAGTAAGGAAGCATGAAACGGGGAGGGAGTTACGAAATTTAGCAGTTTGATGGAAGAAACTATTAGAGTAGAAAACTGTCCAGCATCTACGAACCTTAACAGCGAAGAGGATGGATCTTGCTAATTGTTGGGTTAGTTGGAAGTGTATACGTCGATGGGGGCACGTACAGTGTGTTTATCAGAGCACATTACATTAAAGTACTTGTAAAGCAGGCACAGAGATGTGATATTACGGCAATAAGACAGAGGTTGGAGCTTGTCAAAGGAGACCTATTAGATATAAGACTAGTGGTAGATTCACCAGCTCAGATGTGGTAACAATACTCCATACATGGTTGATGCTCTCTGATGTAAGTAATTTTCTATCGTTAGGGAGAGTCCAACTGCTTTGCAGCAGTCTTGGCAATACCCGTTAGATGCCCATCCTATAGGGTGTCTGACATTCACTCGTTATTTCATACATTCTAACCTAGCCTGGGTGCCTGGCGTTGTCCGGATGTTTGGAGGTATGTGTTGAGCAAAAAAATGTAGTAGGAGGCAGGCAGGCTTGAACCCGTGACGCGAAAGCGGGGAAAAAAGTGAAAGAAAATCTGATATTTTACCGCTACTCCATGACGCGACCGAAAACACATGGGGAAACTCTGGGTGTATCCAAATAAAGAGTTTAACTGTCCCTTTAAATGCAATTTTTTGAATCTCTCTTGCTCTTTGTTCACAGATATATTTGCCTGGTAGTTTTTGAATTTTTTTATTATGAATTCGGTTACTCCTATAATTATTAGAATGAGAGTAGTCTTTCTAAGGTTCAAGTTTCTTTATATGTCATACATAAGACTTTGGTATTTCGTTATGATTTTTCCTCTCAGCTCTGTTCAACCCACCATCATTGGGGACACAAACTTCTACTAAGGTTACTTCTTTCTCCTTCTTGTCACATTTCACTATGTCAGGTTTAATAGCTACGTTTTCTAGGTACGTAGCTGTAGGAATTACATAGTTATAGCGGATGGTATATGACTTTTTAGTGTATGACTTTTTAGTGTATGACTTTTTAGTGTATGACTTTTTAGTATATGACTTTTTAGTGTATGACTTTTTAGTATATGACTTTTTAGTGTATGACTTTTTAGTTTATGACTTTTTAGTGTATGACTTTTTAGTATATGACTTTTTAGTGTATGACTTTTTAGTGTATGACTTTTTAGTATATGACTTTTTAGTATATGACGTTTTAGTGTATGACTTTTTAGTGTATGACTTTTTAGTGTATGACTTTTTAGTATATGACTTTTTAGTATATGACTTTTTAGTGTATGACTTTTTAGTGTATGACTTTTTAGTATATGACTTTTTAGTGTATGACTTTTTAGTATATGACTTTTAGTGTATGACTTTTTAGTATATGACTTTTTAGTGTATGACTTTTTAGTATATGACTTTTTAGTATATGACTTTTTAGTGTATTACTTTTTCGTATATGACTTTTTAGTATATGACTTTTTAGTGTATGACTTTTTAGTGTATGACTTTTTAGTGTATGACTTTTTAGTATATGACTTTTTAGTGTATGACTTTTTAGTATATGACTTTTTAGTATATCACTTTTTAGTGTATGACTTTTTAGTGTATGACTTTTTAGTATATGACTTTTTAGTATATGACTTTTTAGTATATGACTTTTTAGTATATCACTTTTTAGTATATGACTTTTTAGTATATGACTTTTTAGTGTATGACTTTTTAGTATATGACTTTTTAGTATATGACTTTTTAGTATATGACTTTTTAGTATATCACTTTTTAGTATATGACTTTTTAGTATATGACTTTTTAGTATATGACTTTTTAGTGTATGACTTTTTAGTATATCACTTTTTAGTATATGACTTTTTAGTGTATGACTTTTTAGTGTATGACTTTTTAGTGTATGACTTTTTAGTGTATGACTTTTTAGTATATGACTTTTTAGTGTATGACTTTTTAGTATATGACTTTTTAGTGTATGACTTTTTAGTATATGACTTTTTAGTGTATGACTTTTTAGTGTATGACTTTTTAGTGTATGACTTTTTAGTATATGACTTTTTAGTGTATGACTTTTTAGTGTATGACTTTTTAGTATATGACTTTTTAGTATATGACGTTTTAGTGTATGACTTTTTAGTGTATGACTTTTTAGTGTATGACTTTTTAGTATATGACTTTTTAGTATATGACTTTTTAGTGTATGACTTTTTAGTGTATGACTTTTTAGTATATGACTTTTAAGTGTATGACTTTTTAGTATATGACTTTTAGTGTATGACTTTTTAGTATATGACTTTTTAGTGTATGACTTTTTAGTATATGACTTTTTAGTATATGACTTTTTAGTGTATTACTTTTTCGTATATGACTTTTTAGTATATGACTTTTTAGTGTATGACTTTTTAGTGTATGACTTTTTAGTGTATGACTTTTTAGTATATGACTTTTTAGTGTATGACTTTTTAGTATATGACTTTTTAGTATATCACTTTTTAGTGTATGACTTTTTAGTGTATGACTTTTTAGTATATGACTTTTTAGTATATGACTTTTTAGTATATGACTTTTTAGTATATGACTTTTTAGTATATCACTTTTTAGTATATGACTTTTTAGTATATGACTTTTTAGTGTATGACTTTTTAGTATATGACTTTTTAGTATATGACTTTTTAGTATATGACTTTTTAGTATATCACTTTTTAGTATATGACTTTTTAGTATATGACTTTTTAGTATATGACTTTTTAGTGTATGACTTTTTAGTATATCACTTTTTAGTATATGACTTTTTAGTGTATGACTTTTTAGTGTATGACTTTTTAGTGTATGACTTTTTAGTGTATGACTTTTTAGTATATGACTTTTTAGTGTATGACTTTTTAGTATATGACTTTTTAGTGTATGACTTTTTAGTGTATGACTTTTTAGTGTATGACTTTTTAGTATATGACTTTTTAGTGTATGACTTTTTAGTGTATGACTTTTTAGTATATGACTTTTTAGTATATGACGTTTTAGTGTATGACTTTTTAGTGTATGACTTTTTAGTGTATGACTTTTTAGTATATGACTTTTTAGTATATGACTTTTTAGTGTATGACTTTTTAGTGTATGACTTTTTAGTATATGACTTTTTAGTGTATGACTTTTTAGTATATGACTTTTAGTGTATGACTTTTTAGTATATGACTTTTTAGTGTATGACTTTTTAGTATATGACTTTTTAGTATATGACTTTTTAGTGTATTACTTTTTCGTATATGACTTTTTAGTATATGACTTTTTAGTGTATGACTTTTTAGTGTATGACTTTTTAGTGTATGACTTTTTAGTATATGACTTTTTAGTGTATGACTTTTTAGTATATGGCTTTTTAGTATATCACTTTTTAGTGTATGACTTTTTAGTGTATGACTTTTTAGTATATGACTTTTTAGTATATGACTTTTTAGTATATGACTTTTTAGTATATGACTTTTTAGTATATCACTTTTTAGTATATGACTTTTTAGTATATGACTTTTTAGTGTATGACTTTTTAGTATATGACTTTTTAGTATATGACTTTTTAGTATATGACTTTTTAGTATATCACTTTTTAGTATATGACTTTTTAGTGTATGACTTTTTAGTATATGACGTTTTAGTGTATGACTTTTTAGTATATCACTTTTTAGTATATGACTTTTTAGTATATGACTTTTTAGTATATGACTTTTTAGTATATGACTTTTTAGTATATCACTTTTTAGTATATGACTTTTTAGTGTATGACTGTTTAGTGTATGACTTTTTAGTGTATGACTTTTTAGTATATCACTTTTTAGTATATGACTTTTTAGTATATGACTTTTTAGTGTATGACTTTTTAGTATATGACTTTTTAGTGTATGACTTTTTAGTATATGACTTTTTAGTATATCACTTTTTAGTGTATGACTTTTTAGTGTATGACTTTTTAGTGTATGACTTTTTAGTATATGACTTTTTAGTGTATGACTTTTTAGTATATGACTTTTTAGTGTATGACTTTTTAGTATATGACTTTTTAGTGTATGACTTTTTAGTATATGACTTTTTAGTATATGACTTTTTAGTGTATGACTTTTTAGTATATGACTTTTTAGTGTATGACTTTTTAGTGTATGACTTTTTAGTATATGACTTTTTAGTATATGACTTTTTAGTGTATGACTTTTTAGTATATGACTTTTTAATATATGACTTTTTAGTGTATAACTTTTTAGTATATGACTTTTTAGTGTATGACTTTTTAGTGTATGACTTTTTAGTGTATGACTTTTTAGTATATGACTTTTTAGTGTATGACTTTTTAGTATATGACTTTTTAGTATATCACTTTTTAGTGTATGACTTTTTAGTGTATGACTTTTTAGTATATGACTTTTTAGTGTATGACTTTTTAGTATATGACTTTTTAGTATATGACTTTTTAGTGTATGACTTTTTAGTATATGACTTTTTAGTGTATGACTTTTTAGTGTATGACTTTTTAGTGTATGACTTTTTAGTATATGACTTTTTAGTATATGACTTTTTAGTGTATAACTTTTTAGTATATGACTTTTTAGTGTATGACTTTTTAGTATATGACTTTTTAATATATGACTTTTTAGTGTATGACTTTTTAGTGTATGACTTTTTAATATATGACTTTTTAGTGTATGACTTTTTAGTATATGACTTTTTAGTGTATGACTTTTTAGTGTATGACTTTTTAGTGTATGACTTTTTAGTATATGACTTTTTAGTGTATGACTTTTTAGTGTATGACTTTTTAGTATATGACTTTTTAGTGTATGACTTTTTAGTATATGACTTTTTAGTATATGACTTTTTAATATATGACTTTTTAGTGTATGACTTTTTAGTGTATGACAACCATTATTTTTGCTGTATGTTCCCAAGACCTGCTGCTACATTCAATATTACACATGGTTCACTGGAGATATTTACATATTTAATTTTTTTTGTTGTTTTTTCCAACTTACTTCAGTCGAAGGTCTCAGAAATCAAGGGACACATTCCTGGGACTAACACTTCATCTTTATATGATATACATAGATATTTGAAGTTAATTAAATTTAGTTTTATCTTTCAGAGTTAGTAAAGAAGTTGAGAACATAATTTTCTTGTCCCCAATCAACCATTTAAATATAATATAACATATTTTCCTAGTGGTTTCTTGGTCGTACCAGATACCAGGGCAAGGAGTTATCTAGTCTGGTGGAGTATCAAGCTTCGTGCTGTTACTTGAGGTAACATCATGTATCATGTAGCAAAGGGCACCATTCGTTGTAGAAGAGAGTTTGGATTATTCATACCGAATAGGTCTTTTTGGACCGCCAATTTGATTTTGAATATTCCGTTTACTTGTAAGAAAAAGTATCCTCGTGTCCAATAGACATTCATGTTCTACGTTGTTTTATTTTACTTCAGTCGAACTGTGTATGTCTTCGTGTGTGTGTGTATAATAAAGAGATAGGTGAGGAGGGTAAATTTAATAGTTACTCGTTAGGTGAAGTGCTTTTGTTTTTGTTTTTTTACATGGAGGTCACCACTTATCAAGGCTCGGAAGCCACTCGGGGATAAGGGTTATTGCGTGTACAGTAATCAATGGGATAGTATCGTAGCAATAGTTAGTATTGGAGATTTGATAAAGTGTCTTGCTTAAGGGAGGATTCATCAGGAATTTGTTTATGTTGGACTTGAAGACATCCAAGTTGTAGTCAGGTGGGAAACAGGCAAACGAAAGAGAATTCCACAGGCGTGCACTTCTAAGAAATAAGTTTTGTTCATGGAATCTATGTTTTCATTTAGGCACAGATAAAGAGTGGGGAAAATTACTGACAGACGGGTGTTTTTCGTGAAAGATTGGCGAGAGGGGAACGGAGATTAGAGCTCGGACGAGCACTTGGCATGGAAATAAGGATAAAACAAAGACAGGCTCGCAACCTCTACTTCGACGCTTTTGTCTAGGCTGTTCAAGAAAAGAAGTTCACTTTAACTCAGCTACAATAAACACTATTTCATTAACCATGACATTTTTAGCGACATTCACGAATAGCAACAAGCTAAATTGAACTGAATTGTCGATTCTGGCTGTACATTACATATTTATTATTATTCATTTTTATTAATTTTCACTCCTAAAATTGCATATCGCCATTTTGAACCTAAGAGGTTACTAATTGAAACCATACACAGGAAAGATTAACAAGATGTTCATTTACGTTACATTTGAACTTCTGCATATCAGTACAGTCAAGGAAACAGGTAGAAGGAAAGGAATTCCAAAGTCTAGTTGTTCGGGGGAAGAAACTTTTAGAGTAGAAAGCTTTCTGGCATTTAGGGACGTCAACAGTGAAGGGGTGAGATTTTGTTACTAAGCAGGTTTGTCGAGCATATGTATGTCGAGGGGGCACAAGTGCAACGAGTTCATCAGAGAATATTCCATTAAAATATTTATAAAACAAGCAAAGAGATGCAACATTGTGGCGATGGGACAGGGATTGGACTTAGTTAACAAAGTGGGACCTATTAGATTGAATACTCTTTTTTGAACCTTATGCACAAAAGAAGTGACTAGTAGTAGATACACCAGTCCAAATGTGGCAACAATACTCCATGCATCGGCGAATGGTGGCCTTGTAGAGGAATAGGATACACTCAGGTGTGAGCAATCTTCTAGCACGATAGAGAGAATCCACCTTCTATGCAACAGCCTCCGCAATGTTCTCAATTTATTTGTTCCAGTTCATATTGCCTGTGAATGTTTGGCAGAGGAGTTTGAAGGAAGAATTCTCAGGTAAGGTGTTATTTGTCATGGGTATTGGTAGTTGGAGAGACGTCTTGTAATTTTTAAAGGAAAACAGCTTATTCTTATGTTACCAGCCATTTGCAGCCCCATTCCTCTACAGTTTTGGACTCTGCTATTGGCCAATACCTGGTTAAGAATCCGTGTTGTGTCACTCAGTATAAAATTGAGTGGTTTGAGATACTTAAAATTTTAGAATCTTTCTCTATCGTAATTTATGAACCTTCTTTGTGCCGGCAGAAGGAATTGTTCAAACCGTTAAATCTCTTTAGGGAACTCTGATCACCCCTCATTTTTTCTCCCCTCGCAGTGCTATTTTAATCGCTTTTTACACGCTTCATTAAATTAAATTATAGGTTTTAATCGTCTTTTTTTGCCACCTTTAATTTATAAAAGATACCCCATTGCTTTTTTTTTTTTCGTCGTTAATATTATTTCAATTGCTATCGATTTCTCTTGATGAGATGATGCCCGAAAGAGCACTTGGAAAATTTCCGCTTATTTTCACATGTATTTATAAATTCGGTACCTCCAAACACACACACACACACACACACACACACACACACACACACACACACATATATATATATATATATATATATATATATATATATATATATACATATGCATATACATATATATATATAATATAATACAATAATATCTAATAACAGGAAAATTAGCAAAATAAGGAATGTTTTTTCCATAATGTTTTATTGTTAAAGTCTTTTTATTCAATGAGTCTGAAGAAAGGCTGTTCTTGTGAAAATTTTCAAACGCCATAATGTTTTACTTTGTCCAAATGGTCTTGAAACAATTGTAACTAACAATGAAATACACTTTTTGTTGCTACCAACCCATTCTTTGAAGTCTTCATTTTGTTAAAACAGTATATAAATGCTCAATTATGAAATATGATAATTTTGTAGCTTACAGTTTAAGTCATCTCTTTTGGACTTAAAATTTATTTGTATATGAACGATTACTGAATTATATAAACCAGTATGATTCGGAATACTACAAATAAGACTATATATATATATATATATATATATGTGTGTGTGTGTGTGTGTGTGTGTGTGTGTGTGTGTGTGTGTGTGTGTGTGCATTGATTTATTTTCTTTTGTTAAGACAATGACTTCTTATCTCAATTCATATTAAATGTCGGTGAGGAATTGGCTCTATTCAATGACGCTACAAATGACGTGCAAGTAACTCATACACAAAATCGCAAGGTGTATGCTCCACTGATTACGATTCGCTATTAAATCTTTCTTTCCATTATTTGTAATCTTGTTCATAAATGACGATATAAAAATACAAAAGAAATTCTCATATGTTTTAATTCGTTTTAATTCGTGCATCGCTGAAAACGTACTGATAGTCGGTCGACCCACACATCGTCCAGTCACGCCTCAATTCGAAATAGTGTTTTCAATATTAACCACATACTTTTAATGCATGTATGTCATTTGAAATGCGTAAAAGCATATACAGGGAGTTTTGAACTGTTTACGTTAAAATAGAAAGTCTCTAGTCCGCAAATTTGTATAGTTTTAGTATGCATCGAGTTTTCGTTATGTTTTTAAGCTTAAGTATAAATAAATGTTAGTTGTTTTCTCAAGTTTTAGTTTTAAATACAATTATTGCTGGTCTTTCTTCATGCGCAAGTTTAAAAGAGAATTTTATTAGGCCTGGCACGCAGAAGTTTGAAATAACATTTTTATTAGATCTGCCTGACAAAAGTTTAAAATAGCCATTTCTTGGGCCTGTCACTATACAGTTTAAAAGAAAATTTTCTTGGGTCTGCCACACTAACTTTTGAAATAGGGTTTTCTTGGGATTGTCACAATAAAATTTGGAATATGACTTTTCTTGGGTCTGTCACACTAAAGTTTGGAATAGAATTTTGTTGTGTCTGTCATACTAACTTTTGAAATAGCGTTTTCTTGGGTTTGTCACACTAAAGTTTAAACTAGCATTTTTTTAAATAATAGCAATTCCTGGAATCTGTCACAACAACGTTTCAATAGAATTTTCTTGGGTCTGTGATATTAAAGTTGAAACAGTGTTTTCTTGGTTCTGTAATACAAAAGTTGAAATAGGGTTTTCTTTTTTTTTTAATTCAACTTTCACTCCAAACAAGGCACAGTGCCACTATGAAGTTGGGGACTACTATCGGGGACATTTGTTGCAGAGAAATTAAGAAGGAAGATGAGCAGCAAGATGTCTGTTCACATTGCACTTGAACTTCTGCATGTCAGTACAGTTGGGAAAGCAGAATCCCGGAAGAGAATTCCAAAGTCTAGCAGTTCTGAGGAGGAAAATATTGGAGAAGAAGGCTTTCTTACACTTAGGAATCTCTAGTGTGTGTGTTTTTTTTTTGGGGGGGGGTCTATCATATAAAAGTTTAAACATGGTCTGTCGTAATAAAGTTAAAATAGTGTTTTCTTTGGGTTTGTCATACTAAAGTTGAAAAGGTGTTTTCTTTGGTCTGTCATATTAAAGTTGAAATAGAGCCTTATTAAAGTTGATATATAGTCTTTCATACTAAAGTTGAAATAGTTGTGTTCTTGGGTTTGTCATTCTAAAATTAACAATTTCCAGATTCAGGAGAATTTCACTATTACAATTGATTTTTCCAAATACTCTAACCGCTGCGCAACGGGTACTTGAGGTTACATCGACCGAAATATTATGAAAATCACATTCAAGATGAGAACAGCAGTCCAATGAATCCAAATGATATGGATAACCAATCCTCATCTCAAAAATTCAGAAATGGGGCATTTAATTGTTTAATTAAACTAAACTGCAGTATTTCCGTTTTCGTCTTTCCGATTCATTATAAGGTTTAGAAGAATGATCCTACGGGATTTTTAATTTTGATTTTGTTTTGACGTGGAACATCCAAAAGACATGTCAGAACCAAGACGCTCCGGCAGAAAAAGGAAGCACACAGACACCTTGCTGGTCTGCCCCAAAAAGAAAATATACTGATTTCACACCCGGAGAAATTAGCTTGGGAAGGGAGGGTGTTGTAAGAGAACCACCATCCAAATGGACTAATCTATCGTCCATATAAACTATAGCTCATGGCGATTCCGAGAAGGGATCTAATTCCAGAGTGACCCTCGCATGCTCGGTGAATTACCTACACTTTTCGTTTGTACCCTTTCCGTTAAACTGTTCTCCATTGTTCTGTTCTTCTTTGTGGCTATTTGCGAGCCATAACAGATTTCAAATGATGTATTTTCAATAAGTTTACGTTATAATGCTTTTACCTTATATGTCATTTAAAATAACGTTTTTCACTCTATTTAATCGTTTAAATTACAATCGATTTATAACAATTATGTCTTATTTTAAGAACGTTGAATCCAAGATGAAAAAAAGCAAATTTTTACAATTTTCTTATTCAATTCAAGCTAGGCCGAAAAGCTGCTGAAACAGTTTGCGATATCAACGAAGTCTTTGGCTCAGGAACTACAACTAAACGCACAGAATAATGGTGGTTTAAGAAATTTCGTGGCGACAACAAGAGCCTTGAAGAAGATACGCAACCCGTTTCTTCACCTGGTTTTGACTTGCGATGAAAAGCAGGTTCTTTACGACAACCAGCGACGCTCAGTTCAGTTGTTAGACACTAACAAAGCTTCTTGACACTTCCTGAAGCCAGAGTTGCACCAAACAATCAAGCTGACTGTTTGGTGGTTTGCGAACAGTCTCATCGATTACAATTTTTTGAATGCAAGCGAACCCATTATGGCAGAGAAGTACTATCAACAAATGGATAAAATGTATCAGAAACTTCGACAATAACACCCAGCATTAGTCAACAGAAAAGGCTCAATTTTCTTCACGACAATGCTTAACCGTACATTGCTAAATCGACTCTGCAGAAGTTTAACGAATTGGACGAAACTCTGCCTCATCCTCCTAACTCTCCAAACCTAAGACCTATCGACTCCCACTTTTTCAAGTAACTTTCTTCATGGAAAATGCTTCAGAAATCTAAGCGATATCAAACACGCCACGATTTCATCGTCACGAGAACGCAAGATTTTTATGTTACTGGCATAAATGCACTTTTTTTTACATAGAGTCAATTATCAGTTTATTAATCAATTGTACTGAATATATAATTGTACCATCAACTAGAATCGAAACCAAAATAAATAGCGCTCCAGAATTATTTGTTAGCATCTGGACTAACTCCATACACATATTTTTTTAAAATTCAATTTACAGTATACAATCAATTTTTAATGCTAACATATTTTAAGTTATAATTTTTTTATATTTGTTACTAGAATATCTTGTCCTTTTCTTTTCCAGTTTTAACAACTAATCTTTTACTTTTCCATATTTAAGCTTTACGATATTACTTTTCCTGCTCGCATTTTTCTATTGTAATATATATATATATATATATATATATATATATATATATATATATATATATATATATATATATATATATATATATATATATGGAAGTTTTAAAAGCCAAAAGCAATATGGAAAGGACCGGAATCATGAGAGTAAGTAAAAGAAAAACAAACAAATAGACGGGTATGTTTGAGTAGAGAAATGTCCAACTGTTTATTCATCTATCATTCCTCGCCTCGTTGTATAAGTTTTTTGTAACCAAGTTATTGTTATTCCCGGTGTATATAAAGGGCGTTGGTGGTATGGAACTTCGATTAAGGAAACACCTTTCCTTTTCAAAAAGAAAACAAAAGTATATTCAAGAATATACTTTTGTTTTCTTTTAAAGCTTTTTCTTTTTTAGCTTGGTTTGTTCCTTTTTATTCTCTTTCTCTCTTTCTCTCTCTCCCTCTCACACTCTCTCTCACTCTCTCTCTCTCTCTCTCTCTCTCTCTCTATATATATATATATATATATATATATATATATATATATATATATATATATATATATATATATATAGTTAAAAGGATTCAGGTAGGAAAACTTGTGAATTAAAACGAGGTTATTAAGAGTGCTCAATAAAAAGAGCAAAATATATTATTTTTATTTACGTAGACAAATATTACATAGTCGCTACACTGACATGCTAATGTTTCACACAAGTGGTCTGTCTGGGCCACAAGCCTTTTTCAGACAAGGTAATAAAGTCTTTATTCCCGTGAAGAAGTGTAGGGACTATGTAATATTTGTCTATATAAATAAAAATATTATATACATACACGCACACACACATGTATATATATATATATATATATATATATATATATATATATATATATATATACATATATACAGAGAAAGAGAGAGAGGGAGAGAGAGAGGGGTGAGAGAGAGTGAGTGAGTTCGGTTACCGCCTTTTTTCTTTTTCGTTTATTTGTTTAATTCGATTTGCAACGTCGGGAAACATGCACTTTGAACACAATGATTACTTCCACGCGTCGCTTTTCTAGATACAAAGGCGAATAGTTTCAGTTTTATTCGAAGGTGAAATATATTAGCGCGTTCAGTAAGTAAAAGAGAAATCCTTTTTCACGCTATATGAATCTTTCTCACGATTTTTCTTTAAAGTTTCATTTTTTTCGAGTTAAGTACAAAAAAAGAATTGTTCTCATCATTTGAATGAGGACGTATTCTTTTATGATGTAACCCCATTTGAAATAAATATTGCGGGAATTTTATTCTCATCAGTTCAAGTATGTAAGTTTGTCTAGCGGAAAAAAGCGGGAAAACCCAGCGTGGTAACGGACCAGAACACAGCGGGTTACCGATTTCAATACGGCTATGAATACAAAAAAATGAAACCGTGTTTCCAAATAAAATTACTTTTCTATTTCTTACTAAAGTAAAGCTCTTGTCAGTCAATCATGTTAAAATGCTGTACAGGATGGAACAATAAAATTGTCGTACCTAGGAAACCGATATTATTCCATTTCTGTTTAATGGTAACCGGTTTTCTTTCTTTTTGTTGCAGACCATCTATTAGTTAGCCAGTTGTGTACAAATCCCAAGAGCGATAGAAGCATTCTATCATATCTGAAAGTGATACAATGTTCAACGAGCGAGATTGGAGATGCGCCGCTGTACAACACATGCTCTCTACCGATCCAAGTTATGTCAACAGGACAATTGCTATCACCCTCGGAATACAAATCTTGAGGGCACAGCTCAACGAAGTTTCTGGGCACATTTCTGATCTTTGGTATGGTTTCAAGTGAGGACCACATCACGCCACCTCACATCTTCGAAGTCTGCTTGAAAGTCAATACCAAAGTGTACCTGGATATGCTAAAGAGTGTAGTGATCCCCTGGTGCAATAAGGTGACCGCTGGTAAACCCTGAGTGTGGCAGCCGGACTCAGATACCCAAGCTTGGCTTTAAAAGGAGTTCTACGACTTTGTACCTTTCTCTCACTGCCCACCTCTCTCCCGACCTTAACCCGATTGAGCACTTCGTTTGGTCATACGTTAAGAACATCATCAACATGATTTTCCACAACACCAAAGTTTGCCTGATCACTGTCATCCGCCGAGTATTCGCCGAGCTCCTGCCGGCGCTTGGAGAAAAGGTATACTCCCAGTTCCGGACCCTTGTATAGGCGGCGATTGAGGCTGAAGGCAGCTACATTGAATATATATCAGCTCTAATACATAATCAAGTTACCTGAATTGTTTTTTTCAATGAAAGATTTAAAATGAAGCTGTAGTTTCATTACGGCGACAAATTTATCGTTCCGCCCTGTATGATTCAGACTTATATGTTATAGTCAAGATTGTCTGTTTCTTTGCTTTGGATTTCTACTAGGAATACGGAACAGCGATGAAAAGCAAAATGTGGCCCCCTTTGTTTAATGATTCTCTTTTGTCAAGACAAGGCATAAAACCACTTGATGTAAAGATCTAATAATAGCAAAAACTGGTGATTGCAACGACAGGAAGTACATGCTGAAAAAAAGGCCAGGGTTGTTGACAGAATAAAAACAGTGAGTAGCAAAAGACTTTCACAGTCTTACACTCATTGGACAGAAGTTACTAGAATATGAAGCTTTATTAAACGGAAACTACAAAAGTTAAAGACGACCAGACTTTCCAGGAAATGAAGAAGCTTGCTATTGACTAACCTCTCAAAAACTTTGCTAATAACAAAGACTAACAGGACGATATTTGGTTTGATCAGATCAATCACCGAAATTTTTAAAGATTTGGACAACAGAGAACTGCTTCTTCCATTAAGAAGGTAACCAGGACTGAGACAAACGGTGATTGAATAATTTCGAGCAAATAGAAGAAGGTTCAGACGCATAACCTTTGAGGACAACAACAGGAATCTAATCAGGACCGTAAACCTTAGATTGATGAAGACCAGCAATAATTCTAGCAAACGCCTATGGAGTGAAAATTACAAAATCAAGTCTTATCAGTTTTTTAAAGTAAAATCTCGAATAACAGCACCAGAATAATTGATAGAAGAATTGCCAGAAAAATGACGAGCAAATAATTATCCTTATTCTTAGGAAATGAAATGACCTCAAATTACGTAAAAGCCCTTTCTTTACCAATATAAAGAATGGCTTTCTTGTTCGGCAAATAGACAACAAAAACCGGAAGTCAAAGTGAGCAGACAATATTGACTATTAACTTCGTTGATGAGAAATAATTAAAACTTAAATTCATCTAATAATGAATTAAACATACGCTTTTTAAAATCGCATTTGCGAACGTATCTATTTCAGAGTCCGCCACTAGCATATTCTTAAATATGATTTGCCAAACTGCATTAACTCCACAGTAAAACAGCTACCAGTTAAGAATTTACCTGTACTAATCTAATATATAAAAATTAAGCTCCACAATTTTCTAGCTTTTGAGTCAACATCTCAATATTTGTTTCTGTGTGACCAATTTTTCATTGTTATTGATACCCATGTTCTTTTTTATATACATTTTCACCACATACAATGAATATTGGAACATAAGAGGCTACTATTTCGAATCGCGACTAGCAGTATACTGAGAGGAGTTCAACAGCGATATATCTGTTCACATTACATTTAAACTTCTGCAAGTTAGTACAGTCAGTGAAGTAAGAAACAGGGACGGAATTCCAAAATCTAGCAGTCTGATGGAAAGCTTTCCAGCATCTAGGGACCTCACAGTAAAGGGTGGGATTTTGTCGCTTGTCGGGTTAATTTGAGGTATGTGCGTCAAGAGAGATGTGCTACGAGTTCATCAAAACAACATTTATTGGTATTTTGAAATAGTGTTTTCCTAGCTAATTTTACTATATCAACTTCCAATATAGTTATAGTTGTCACAGTTTTCGCTAGCTCTAAAGCGTTGACCAACAATTTCAGGAAAATTTATGAGTAGCAAGAATCTATGTCAAATATGATAACTTTCCGAGTTCATCCCTATGTATAATGTTTCAAATCAACTCAAATCTTCGTCCGATGCAGACCAT
>NC_136505.1:15698617-15778617 GCF_053919585.1 Euprymna scolopes | reverse complement strand
TTCTGGACGAAATTTTTCCGTTCCCTGCTTCCCTGACTGTATTAAACTGCAAAAGTTTAAATATTATGTTAACCTTGCGTTAGTCACATGGGTGTTCGAAATATGGTTCTCCCATGGGGTGTTTATACACCCCAATACTAAAATGTTTATAGTGTTATTATTTTTTAAAATATAGCTATCCTGCTTGTTCAGTATATATCTACAGTACGTGTTGAATAGTTTGAACAACTTGTATCTTGTTGATATTAATATAAATAATACAATAAAATAAATAATAAAACTAAGGAAAAATTAAGATATCACATTAGCTAAGCTCATAGTTACAAGATTGAAAGAGTAATAAATTGTAAATAAAATAATAATCCCATCAAAACTTATGATAAAGAAAATACCAAAACATATGAATTCCATATTAGATATTACAGAGTATCCTAATGATGCACAGTATGCGCTTATTGCTACAAATTTTCATTCCCGCTAGAAAAAACACAAAAATATATAAATCATAAAATCATACCTACTGGGATGGCTGGACACTCCAGAAGGACAAAGTGACGTCTACATCCAAGGAAAACTACGATACAACTGCGCCTTACCACGTGTACTATATTCTCACTGAGTCAAGAGAGTACTGGAAGGGAGGAAAAGAAATAAGTTGCCAACTAGGAATTATGAGCACTTAAAAAAAAATTGGAGTGACAAAACACCCCATTCGACTAGCGCAGGGTTAACAACCATCTCGCTGCTCAACTTCTAACAGTACCCTGTTAGACACGGCAAATAGTAACTAACCGCCTACGTTCCAAGTAGCAAATACAGGGCGGAAAGATAAAATTGTCGCCCTAGAAAAAACATGATTCCCTTTCCGTTTGATGAAAACCGGTTTTCTTTGTTGCAGGCCATCTACTAGTTGGCCAGTTGTGTACAAATCCCCAAAGCGATAGAAACTTTCTATCATGTCTAAAAGTGACAAAATGTTCAACAAGCTGTACAACTTATACTCTCTACCGATCCAAGTTATAACAACAGAACCATTGCTTGCTTCCTGAAAATGCATCGCTGGATTGCCACGAATAAGAGGGACGTGTCCAAGGTGATGAAAACAAAGTTTCCAGCCACGGTTATAGTCTTTGGTATGGTTTCAAGTGAGAGCCACATCATACTACCTCAAATCTTCGAAGTCGGCTTGGAAGTAAACACCAAAGTGTACCTGGATGTGTTGAAGAGTGTGACGATCCCCTAGTGCAATCATGTGACCACTGACAAACCCTGGGTTTGGCAGCAGGACTCGGCGCCAGTCCACAAACCCAAAGAGACCCAGACTTTGCTACGACTTTAATAATCATCTTTCACTTGTCCTGTCTTCCCCTGACTTGAAACTGCTGAACTACTTCGTTTGGTCATACGTTGAGAACAACATCAATATGACCTTCCACAACACCAAAGCTAGCCTGATCGCCGCCATCCATCGAGTATTCGCCAAGCTTCCGTCAGCGTTTGTGGAAAAAGCATGTTAGCAGTTCTGGACCCGTATCGAGGCGACTACGTTGAATATAGATCAGCTCTACTAAATAATCAAGTTATTTGAATTGATTTGTTTAATAAAGGTGTTAAAATAAAGCTGTAGAGATGTTTTATTTAGGGCGACAAATTTATCGTTCTAGTTTGTATGCCTTGTTTGAGGGCGGAAACATGTTTGAATAATAATCACGCCAACATTACTCAATCTGAATTTTATTTAAATAAAATTGAAGAATTTAAAAGGGGGAAACTCTTAACGTTGGCACTAAATTTTAACACGCTAAGAAAAAAGAAAAAACGGCTCATATGAATGTATAGGTTATTTGAAAATCATAATCCCGCGGTAGGCTAAAATACGAAATACAAACGCTGACAATATGTCTTCCTCAAATGGATAAAAAAAAAAAGAACTACGTCCATTGACGCTAGATAATTTATGCAAAGTTTCATCTGTTTTTATATAAATTGAATAAACTTACATCGTATTCTGATGTTATAATAATTTGTCTTGCTAGTACTTTTAAATCGATAAATATTTACTATTTTCTTATTGTGAGGTGGCTCAACTACAGTTCGTTCCAAAAAATCGCTTTTACTTAGGATGTTGGCAACCTTCACCTGGTCCCGTAAGAATGCGGGGTCTTTCTAGAAATAGCACTTATTAGAAAATATCGGGTAAACAAATGCAAACAATAGAATATTCGGATTTTTACGATATTATTATTATTATTATTATTATTATTGTTGTTGTTGTTGTTGTTGTTGCTGCTGTTGCTGTTGTTGTTGTTTTTATTATCATTGTTATCGTTGTTATTATTATTATTGGTATTATTATTATTATTGTTTCTATTATTATTGTTATTATTATTTACTCAATAGGAGTAGTCACACAAGATTTCTCTTTGAGAACAACTTGTGGTGTTCTCTGGAGTCTGAATGACAACAAGTCTCCCTAGACTTCCAGTACTCTCCACCTCTTTTGATAATCTTTGCAAAAGAATTTGGCGCTTTTGATTTTCGTTGGCAGCGACCGTTGGTCTTCACTGGAATTTGAGTAGCGCTGAGCCTCCCCAAGGCCTAGTGATCTTTGCACTCAGCCAGCGGAGGTATGACTAGTGCTTTCTTACCTCGGTCTTCCCGTCCTCCTTGATTCTCATTATTTGGTGCGGTCCCCTTTTATGGTGAGTGTGGGCGGTATCTTACAATTATATCGTTTTAGTTTTGTGCCCTTTTATGGTGAGTGTGGGCGGTATCTTACAATTAGTTCGGTTTAGTTTTATGCCCTTTTATGGTGAGTGTGGGCGGTATCTTACAATTATATCGGTTTAGTTTTATGCCCTTTTATGGTGAGTGTGGGCGGTATCTTACAATTATATCGTTTTAGTTTTATGCCCTTTTATGGTGAGTGTGGGCGGTATCATACAATTATATCGTTTTAGTTTTATGCCCTTTTATGGTGAGTGTGGGCGGTATCTTACAATTATATCGTTTTAGTTTTATGCCCTTTTATGGTGAGTGTGGGCGGTATCATACAATTATATCGTTTTAGTTTTATGCCCTTTTATGGTGAGTGTGGGCGGTATCTTACAATTATATCGTTTTAGTTTTATGCCCTTTATGGTGAGTGTGGGCGGTATCTCACAATTATATCGTTTTAGTTTTCTTGATTCCATGTGATGTTCCTTTATATTTTACATATGTAGCCATTTCTGTGTGTCCAGTTTCTGTGTGTCCAGTTTGTGTCTGTAGTTCATGTGTTGTGTTATTCTCCGGATTCAAGGGGTTTCCTTAATTTTTCTACAGTTTTCATTATTATTATCCATTATATCTTCTCGGCCATCTCTCTGATTCCAATCTCTACCATTTGTTTTTCAAAGTTTTTTGGTATTGCTCCTAGTGCTCCTACTATTATTGGTGTTATCTTGGCTTTTTTTTATTTTCCAGATCCCTTTGATTTCTTTGGTCAGTTCCATGTATTTGCTCCGCTTCTCGGTTTCCTTGATCTTCACTCTGCGGTCTGCTGGAACGGTAAAATAAACAATGTGGCAGGACGTTTCCATCTTTTTAAAAAAATGTACGGGTACCATTGTTTATTTTTCGATTTTAGCGAACCTTACACGATTCTTTTTTTTCTTCTTTTACTTTGTTTTATAACCGAACATTTTTAAAAAAATTCTTTTTTATATTTTTTTTTTTACATTTACTTTTAATGTGGACGATTTAAATTACATATTTTTCTACGATTAGCTAAATTTAAATCATGTTATTTATCTTGTCCACATAGATGTTCGACTATGAGAGAGACAGTAGAGCGAGAGAGACAGTTTGGAAGCATATATACAGAGAGAGAGAGAGAGAGAGAAAGAGAGAGAGAGGGGAAGGAAGAAAATAAAACTGGTGTAGATATTATTCACTGTGAAATGTTTTTTCTTCGTCATAAAAAATGTAAAATGCGAGCGAGATAGAGAGAGAGGGGGGGAAAGAGAGTGGAGAAGAATATATACAGAGAGGGGGATAGTGAGAGAATAAAAACTGGTGTAGATATTGTTTGTCGTGTAATGTTCTTTTTATGCCGAATAAAAAACAATATTTCACGGCGTCAGAATTATCTACAACACTTTTTCTTTCCTCTCTCTCTCTCTCTCTCTCTCTCTCTCTCGCTCTTCCTTCCTTTCTTTCTCTCTGTATATATTCTTCCAATCTCTCTCTTTCTCCCCCCCTCTCTCTCTCTCTTTATATATATTCTTCCAAGCTCACTCTTTCTCCCCCTCTCTCTCTCTTTGTATATATTCTTCCCAACTTTCTCTCTCCTCTCTCTCTCGCTTTTTAGATTTCTTTTTCTGCCGAAATAAAAAGAAAGATTCTACGACATCAACGTTATCTACACCAGTTTTTATTTCCTCTCTCTATCTCCCTCTCTCTCTCGTTCGCTCGCTTTTTGCATTTCTGTTTCTGTCGAAATAAAAAAAGAACATTTTACGGCGTCAATATTATCTACAACAGTCTTTATATCATATTTCTATCTTTCTCTCTCTATCTCTCCCTTTCTCTCTCTCTCCTTCCTTCTGTATATATGCTTCCCAACTCTGTCTCTCTCTTTTTCTCGTTCGCTCTTCTCTCACTCCGATTATTTTTTCTCTTGCATGTTTCTGTTTCCGTATGTTTGTTTTACCCTGCAGATCACTATGATAAATTGCTATCACAAAAGCAAACAAAAAATATGATCTACCTACTTTTCATTCTGCCTTTACTTATTCACAGATTGCCGTGAAACCACATATAGGAGATGAGTTTAAAAGTTCACAAATAAATAAATACATGAACTATTTTCTGTATTAATAACTCTACGGATATTTTTCTATAATGAAAAATAAAGGTTACCACACTAATTTCTTCTTAAAAAATGAATTTTGCCTATTTTTGGTGGGGAGGTTTCCATTTATGCAAACTGAACCACAGCAACGGGTAGTCGGGTATGGCTTGTGATTATTATTATTATTATTATTATTATTATTATTATTATTATTATTATTGTTGTTGTTGTTGTTGTTGTTTTTGTTGTTATTATTATCATTGTTATTATTAAAATTAAAACATGAACCAATAGCTATTACGTTACGCATGCATATTCGTAATGCCATCGTTCAACCTTCACCTGGCAAATTCCATTTCTTTAATTTTCACACTTTTGCGCCGATTTCCCCCGATTAAAACCCCAAAATAAAGTTTTACATAGGTTCGAATGCCCTATATATTAAGTTTTATTCCGTAGCCCCAAAACTTAGAGGAGTTTTGTAGACAATTTTTTTAGCAAATATGTATATATATATATATATATATATATATATATATATATATATATATATATTTAAATAAGCGGGTAGTCACAAACAATGTGTATTTTTTAACATTATTTTATTGTTCCGTGTCTTGGTTTTTCATTGAGAATTATGTTTGGATCATTGTAATAATGTTTTTAAATCATTGAAATCGTTTTTACGCGTTTCAGACGTTCTGTGAAGCGTCCTCGTCAGAAATTATTTTCAAATGTGTTCGAGATGTAAAAATGGCATTTTCGTAGTTAATTTGAAGTGTTTCCATTTGTGTTTACTATAACCTTTTTATGCAAATATTACGCAAGTATAAAGCATGTAGAATATCTGCATGAATATAACTACATGTAATAGCTAACTAAAGATGATCATTCCATAAGAAAACAAAAAAAAACTAATAGGGAATTAATAAAAATGAATGTTTAAAAGAATATGCAAATTAGCTCGACATTTTGCAGATGAATTCATTTTCACGACCCATATACAACAAAGTTGTATTTTCTTTTTAAATAAATATAAAAAAGGGGTTTTAATATGAATAGCAATCCGCATAAATAAAATTATAGGGGTACAGATTCTAGCAATGAAAATTAAATGAAAAAATACATTCAAAAATTGTTTTTACAATCAGAAATTAAGATGAAATATTTCTGACTCCGGTTCAATATTCAATAAATCAATAGATTTTAGTTTTACTGGTAGTTTCAAAAGCAATGTACATTTTATCATAAATACAAGTAATAGACAAATAGATTTTAAACGAAATCATTTTAAAAAGTATTTGAAATCGGAAATTAGGCTCAGAGCTTTCTATTTGTGATTTCAAAGCTCACAAACTTTCTTCCTTTCTGATTCCCGATTCCGATACACTATTACTAAATTTGACTACTTCATCCAAGCAGGGCTGCTTTTAGTCACCACAATGCTATATTTAATCTATGGACTACCTTGCGCTATATACACTATGCCAAATGTGTTAAAAACATCAATCGTTATGATAAGTGCCGAATTGAGTTGAATTTTGGATCTTCACAAGTTGAATAGGGAAGTCGGCCTTGCTTGAGTGCAGTATCATTAGAAAGCGATGGAAAGGGAGCGAGAGAGAGAGAGAGAGCGAGAGAGAGAGAGAGAGAGAGAGAACTCGAGGTCAAAGGGGTAAGTTTAAATTGAAAAGCCCTGTTTATACTATTGGCGCCATATTTCTAAGGCACGTGTGCAAGGCAACCCCACTGGCGGTTGGTGGCGAAATACATTAAGGAAGGATGAACTAGAGGAGGGGGATCGGACGGGCAATCATGATTCATTAACGGAAATCTTACTCAACACCGATATCAGCGTCTGGCAGCGGCGTCCAGACAGATAATCCGCCGGACTATTAAGGTCTGGACTGTGAAACTATTTGCTTTGGACAATGTAACTGATAAGGGAAATGTCTGCCGGGGTTAAAGAAAAAAAAAAAAAAAAAAAAACGAAGTATGCATGTCTAGTGTTCTCATAGCAATGCACACAAATACAAGAACACGCACATGCATAAATATACATATTAGTGATGGGACGATTCTAATATTTTCTCCGATTCCGATACAATTACCGATTCCGTACTAAATTACCGATTCTGATACAAGTATCGATTCCGATTCCGATTCTTTATAAATCTCTAAATAGTTAACTAAAAAATAGCTATCTTGTGCCGATTACCGTGAAACACATCTTAAATGTACACATATTTTCTCAAACATAAAAACAAAGGTGTAAGGGGGTGATCTATAGACTGTAGTTTTACTAGAAGTTTAAATCAATAATGCATTCTATTTAACATCGCCGCAAGTCATTTTTCGCTTACATATTTTAATAATAAACATCAATCTGAAATGACATTTTCAGGGCATTCATCATTAAAGTTTAGTTTTATAACATGCAATGGAGAAATGACTTGAGTCATGCTCAAATATCAGCTAGCGTTATATTGTAAACAAATGCAGACGGAATTTTATGAACGACATTATCATTATTATTTTTTTATTTATTTATTTATTTATTTTTGCGAATTAATCCAGCGGGCAAATTATTCCTCGTAATATATAATAATTATTAGGGGATTGATTCTATAATAATACAAACCAAATCTGCATAAATTTAAAATCATGTTTAAGCGTATTGTACAACCGGCCAATGCCGGGCTGCCAGCTATAAATAACTTAAAGAAAAAAGGTTCCTTTTTTTTAAAAGAGGAAAATCCTCAAATCAGATTTGAGGCTTTGCCTCTTTAAAAAAACAAACCTTCTTTCTGTTTTACGAGATCATTTACTTAATTATAACTAATCGACCGAAATATTATCATGAGAGTGTAGCAATATGAAAAATAATATTTATATGAATATTAATAAAAGCACACCTTGCTCTATTTATTAGTGATCACTATATTATGAACCTCGTTAAATTCATTGGTTCTTGTCTTTGAATATGATTGTTTTTTGTTTTTTGTTTGTTTGTTTGTTTTACGGCATATCAACCATTTTCAGGTTATTTAATGCCGAATCCAGTGATTTTGAAACGTTTTTAATAGAATATATTTGTTTTGTTTTGTTTTCAAATCAGTTTCTATTAAACCCATAGTTGGGACCCTAACAGGTACTACCACTGCGAGTCAGAGTGGACCAGGGAGCAATGGTAATTAAAGGGTGGCTCCACACTCCCCAAAGCCCGCAAGCTGGGGCCTCACCATCGGATTTGAATATGATTGACATGGAATTATATATATAATAGCATGGGTACTCAGCGTTGCCTGGGTTGACATGAATTTCTGTTTGAAACACACCGGTATACTAATCATTTTCATCATAGGCAACGTGGATACTCCCACAACAAAAATAAAAGAACAGATGAAAACATGTAAATGTAATCGCTCAAAAAAAGAAGTATGTGATACCCTCTCCACCAGATATTTCGGCAGAAGGGCTACAAAGAGAAGAAACTATTCTCCGGATATTGAGCACTGGAAAGACCCCCCCCCCCAAGAAAAGATAATTAAAAACAAATCATTATAACTTTTATTTCAATAAAAATAGCAGTGAATGCCCGTGCGATCGCAAAAAAAAAGATCTGCCAAAAAGTAATTCTAAAAACAATTAAATGACATTTTTCGTCATTTTATATTTCTAATGTAATCCTTCCCCCCACCCCAAAAAATTGAATTTGTCATATTTTTTAGGTCCGTTCTGCTTATAAAACTGTTAGGTGAAAGTACAGAATGGTTTCATAAAAATTAATTAAATTTATCGTTATTTTATGTTTCAAATGTAATTCCCGCCCCCCACCACAAAAAAACTAAAATAATTTGTATTTGTCATGTTTTGTCCCCCTCCCCCCGATCGCCAAACTTGAAAAAAATGCAGGAGATGGCATGTCTAGTTGAACGCTTTGTGGCCAAACAGTGGGTGCTCATTTTACGTTAAATTTATATAGAAAAGTTATCCCCCTACACTAAAATGTTTAATTTTTTTTCAAAATTTCTTCTTTAATATTATTTATAAAGACTGCTTAAACGTATTAGGCCACAAAAACGCAGGTCTTAATTTTTTGAGCCAATGTCAAGTTTCTTTCCAACTCCATCAAAAACTTTAAAATGACGACTTTTAATGGGTTTCGGTGGTGCTGAAAACAATATTACGTTTAAATTTGGGCAGATAAGTAGTTTTCATGATAAATTACTTTTTCAAAAAGTGGGGGATCACTTTCTTATATAAATTCAACGTAAAATGAGCACCCACTTTCTGTTCACCTAGTAATTTCTTCATATCATAAAACAAATTTAACTGTGATATTCGTTTTCAGCACCCCCGAAAATTGATGCTTTTTTTTACTAAGAGATGCGTTCATTTTTTTCATCTCATAATTTAGGATGCTAATTATGTTGTTAGTAAGTTTACAAAAGCATACTTTTGTTTTTCGTTCTTTTTTCACTGTACAACTTGTATAGTTGTGAACAGATGCCTCTGCAGTTTAACATTTTACAAAAATTCTGTTTACATTAGAAGGCGGTTAAGTAAACTACAGAAGCACCTGGTAAAAACTATACAAATTCTATGATTGAATTCCCAATTCAAAAAAAAAAAAAAATGAAAAACAAAAATATATTTTTGTAAACAGACAACTCGTGTAAGCTTGTTTAATACTAAGAGATTCGTTTATTTTTTCATAATTTAGGACGTAAATAATGCTGTCAGTAGACAGCATTATTTACGTCCTAAATTATGAAAAAATCATTATTTACGTCCTAAATTATGAAAATATAAACGAATCTCTTAGTATTAAACAGCGTCAATTTTCGGTGGTGCTGAAAACGAATATCACAATTAAATTTGTTTTATGATATGAAGAAATTATTAGGTGGTTAGAAAGTGGGTTCCCATTTTACGTTAAATGTACATAGGAAAGTGATCCCCCACTTTTTGTAAAAGTAATTTTTCATATGAAAACTACTTATCTTCCCCAAATTTAAATGTGATATTCGTTTTCAGCACCATCGAAAACTATTAAAAGTCGTCATTTTCAAGTCTTTTGAGGAGTTGGAAAGAAACTTAACATTGACCATTTTTTTCTAGGGGTAAAACGACGCTGGATCACGTCGTAAAAATTGACCATTTTTGATTTAAGATATTAAATCAATTATAAAGAAAATATGTTTTGCAGGCAATTAAACACACTTGCTATGGTATAATTATTATAATAAATCCTGTGCAACACCGATTAAATTTTACAAACAAAAAGAAGAGCAGGGGATGATGGATTTTATTCACATGCGTCTCTGACTAAGTCTGCCCTCCTGAGGATGCAAGTAAATGAGGATATTAGTTTTATTTTTCTCTAACAAATAAAAAAAGATTACTTAAAACTTAAGAATAAGCGAAAAAAATTTCCTCCGAATTAAAAATAAAAATAATAATTCAGCTGAGAATATTTCAAAATGAAAACAAAAACAGGAAATATTTAATAACGTAATTTTTCAATTAAACTATCACAGTTATTTTCCCTTTGGGTTTTCTGGTTTTTGGTTTGAAAATAAAACGGTTTCAGATTTCAGATATACTAAGTTAAATCAAATATAACTTTAAATTAAAATAAACTAAATAATTAAAAATGTTTTAATTAGTACAGGTGAAACAAAGCTATTATGTCGAATAAGTAATGTCGTTGAGGTAATTATTTAAATAGATTTCATTTAATGTGATATGTTAATGACCGTAACTCAATAATGTAAAAGTGGTTTGAAGAATGCTATATATTGAAAGTACATATAGAATATAATGTATCCGGTGACAGAAGTATCCTAACATTGGCATTAATATTTCATCATAAGGAGAGGTGTACACACACATAGCCTTTATATTTCTTTGGTCATTGCTAGTTGTACACACAGACACACACACACACACGAATGCTACTACTTTATATATATATATATATATTTAAATAAGGGAGTAGTCACCAACAATGTGTATTTTTTAACATTATTTTATTATTCCGTGTCTTGGTTTTTCATTGGGAATTATGTTTGGATCATTGTAATAATGTTTTTAAGTCATTGAAATCGTTTTTACGCGCGTTTCAGACGTTCTGTGATGCATCCTCGTCAGAAATTATTTTCAAATGTGTTGGAGATGTAAAAATGGCGATTTTTAGTTAATTTAAAGTTTTTCCAAGGGGTGGAGGCTTGTAAGTGTTTATTATTCATTGGCATGCTCAATTTTTATTACTCTTTTATTGCTCTTTTATTGGGTTTGTCGGGGGGGGGGGAGACCGCTGACCTGGCTATCTCTTTCTGCTAATGTTTTTTTCTTTTCCTTTAGGGTGGGATAGTGTGTGTGTGTGTGTGCGCGCGCGTGTGTGTGCGTGTGTGTGTTTGCTTTTGTTGGTTTGGGAATGTGTATATTGTTTTATAGTATTTGGGGGTTATTTGCTTCCTTAGGAAGGCGACTGTGGTCCGAGGTGAGGTCAAGGTGAGGTCGTTACTAATGTGTATGTGTGGGAAGGGGGGACTAGCTCTTCTGAAATAAGGGTAGGGGTGCTTTCATTCTATTTTGATATTTATTTTTTGGATTCTTGGATTTTAGTATTGTGATTTTTCGTTTTAGTCTTTTCGGGTATTCCTTATATTATGGTTGCTTAGAAAGGGGGGTGTATTTAAAATATGTATAGGGGATTTTTTAATGTTTCTATTTATTTGTCTCCCCATGTATGTATGGCCAGACCCAGGATCGGTTCCTAGTGTGGGGAAGATTTTGTTCCCCAGAGGGGGGGCATTGGAGGGGGTATAGGTATGGGAGGGGGATGATAGAAGGGATGATAGTTGTTTCAGTCGTGAGGGGGTTCTTCTCCACTGACTGAGGAGGGAGCGAGGTGTTGGAACAGATATTATACTATGGTTCTAGGTGTTTCCTAGTGTTGTTGGTTTCGAGGTTAAGTAGGGTTGGTATTGTTCAGTGTGTTGTATTAGAGATAGGGGTGTAATGTCTGTGTGTGGTTGTATGCGCGCACGTGTGTGTGTTTTAATGTGTCGGTTCTGATTTATGTGTGGGTGTGTATATGTGTATGTGTATGGATGTGCATGCGAGTGTACCTTGCATTTCATGTTTTTGTGGGATGATATGAGGCTCTGTTCAGTTCAGGAGTGAATCTGGCGATGAAGTTTTTTTCCTGTGTAAGTAAATAAAAATAATTGTCTGTTTGGAAGATTGGCATTATTTTGAAGCTGTTTCCACTGTATGTGTGTACGTGTTTTAGAGGTGTCTGTTATCTGCAATTTTGATGTTGCTCTTATGTAAGGCCACTCTATTGCTGAAATTTTTGGTGGCGCCTATGTAGGATTTGTTGCATGTTGTGCATCTTAGTGCATATACTACATTTCTGGAGGTGCAATTTAGATCCTTTTTTATTTTGATTGTTTGTGCTAGGTTTTTGAATGTGTATGTGTTACCTTCTATTATTATGTCACATACTACACATCGCGGTTTGTTGCATTTTGTAACTCCTTTTGTAGTATGTGGGACGAGTTTTGAGGGAGTTAGAATGTGTTTTAAGTTTTTGGGTTGGCGTTTGCTTTTTATTATTTTTGTTGTTTTAAGTATGTTGTTTAGTTTGTCGTTCTGATTGAGGAGGGTAAGGTTTTTTGTTATCTGTGTGAAAAATACACATTGTTGGTGACTACTCCCTTATTTAAATATACATCTTTCTTTCGTTGGAATTTCTTAACCCATTTTATATATATATATATATATATATATATATATATATATATATATATATATATATACATAGTATAAAGCTGAACGCCTGTGTATGTGTCTGGTCACGAATAGGCTCTTATATAGTTGACTATTATAGAAAATTATATATCTATAATGTAAAGCTGAACGACTGTGTGTGTGTCAGGTCACGAATAGGCTCCTATATGGTTGACTATTATAGAAAACTGATCACATATAATGATAGAAGATGTATCGAGACACAGGAATGGATATATTTGATCTGGCATAATGATGATTCATTAAAATTGTGGGGTCGGCGCACGCGCCTGGTCCACAAAGTATTGAAATAAAAAATTTAAAAATTAAAAAAAAACGTTTACAAGTGGTTTTGATATAGATGTACATAATAATACTTTGATAAGTATGTTTTAAATTAAATAGGGATGGTATAATAAAATTGTGAGGTCTGCGTTCGCGCCTGGCCTCCATAGAATTGAAATAGGCACACACTTTAATAAAGACTTTTCATATCTATGTGCGTAAGTATACTTTGATAATTATGTTTCAGTTTGAAGAAATATAGTATGATAAAATTATGGGGCGTTCGTTCGCACCTGACCTCCATAGAATGGAAATATGTCACAAAGTTTAACAAGGTTTTTTAATATAAATCCACAGAATATTGCGATAAGTGTTTCAGTATGAACAGGTATGGTATAATAAATTATGGGGTTTATCTATTTTATTTTTACTTTCATCATATTTTTCCCGGTTTTCATACCCCCAAATTCGAAGCTTTCTCTTTACAACCCTTCCTTTTCGTAACCTATCATACTTTCATAAATCAGAGTCCATTTTCTGTAGGCTGTTTTTGAACCCAGTCAACAACGGGTACTTTTGCTAGTATATATATAATAGCGGGTGCGGCTTTGCCCGGTCGTAAAATATGCTTAATATGAAATTTTATTTTGTTCAGATTTCGTATATATTATATATAGAGTTGTGATTTCAAAAGTAAAAACGTATTTTCGTGCTATTCATTAGAATCGAAACCCAAAACAAAACTATAGCCATTAAAGCTGGTGACGTTGCATCTGTACCAATGTTGCATGCATATGAACTGATTAAAAATAAACTAAAATGAATGTACAAAATGTATCATGAGTTTTTTTTTCAGTTTTGACCCCTTTTTGACCCCCTAAAACTATTTTAACTGGCTAAAGACGCATAGAAGAACGGTCCACAAAAATCCAATCATTTAAAGCCCCTAGCGCCATTCTGCGATTTTTAGAGTTTGGAAATATGGTGACAGACAGAAGATAGACAGATAGACATAGAGTTTTATATATATATATATATATATATATATATATATATATATATATATATATATATATATATATATATATGTCTAGTACAAGATATATATAGTACAAGACTTTGGTAAAATTCGAAGATTTACATTTATTCTTTTTTGTAACTTTTATTTATTTCATCTTGTATTTCTTCATTACAACCGTGTCGTTAATGGGATGGCAATTTTATGATTTTATGTTTTCATAAAAATTTCCTGTTCTCATCAACTCATCAGATGATGCTTCCATTCGATGTTACCAACAAAAAGTTGATTTTGTATATTATAAACCTAGTGTTTGATGAAAAGAAATTCCATTCCCACGTTGTTACAAGTCGGCCATCTTGAGGGTCATACTAACCAAAATTTCTGTTTTAAACATTAATTTCGTATTTTTTGTTTAAATTTCCAATTTTTTTCCTTATTATTTTTGTTTTAATTTCTATTTTTTTCCCCATGTTATATATGTATATATATATATATATATATATATATATATTAATGTTAATCGGAATCGAGAATATATATATATATATTAATGTTAATCGGAATCGAGAATCGTAAAAGTCCTGACTTTTCCGATTTTTTTGTAGGGTATCCGTATTGGAATCAGAAAAATATGTGCCTATTTTTCGAGGATGAAACGATTCTTTTAATTGTCATTTTTATTTGATTTTGTATTATGAGACTAACCGTAGCCCTCGGCGCAAGAGGGTCCGTGTGTGCCTGGCGTGTGGGGTGGTGGCTGATCCTGTGGTCGGGGAAGCGGACGAAAGAGTTTCAAGATGGCGCCTGCCTGCTCTTATTAGAGACGGAATCTCGCAGGATCGTGCGAGATCTCGTGGGGATGCAAATTAGCTAGGCCATCTTGAGGAATAAAAATTGGTCCATTGGAGGTGCGAGGCAGTCGGGTTCTGACGTTCGTGGCGATCAGTACAGTGACCGTTGGGTTCCGTTTCTATTCGTGCAGTCAGCTGAGCTTTGCTAGTTACCTTCGCGCCGTGGCTGTCCTTGGTTGTTGGTTCGCTGTGTGTTGCCGTGGTTCTTCAGTGAAACGCTTCGTCGCCCACGACGAGACTCCCCGTCTCCTACACAAGATACTCATACAAGCTATTTCGGCCCCCCCCACTCCGAACTTGGTTTTCTTTTCTTCAATGGCGGATAGGTTCGATCTAAAGTTGATACCGGAATTCGACGGATCCGACCCGGTACTCAGCTGGGTTGAGAAGGTCGAGTTACATTGCCAGTTGTCCGGCGTGAAAAATGTCGAGCGCGTGATTCCTCTGCGGCTGACCGGCGGGGCCTTCGCTGTATATCAGCAACTCAGCGCTGAGGAGAAGTGTGACTACTCGAGTATCAAGGCGGCGTTGTACAGGGCGTTCGCCACTGACCCCGCCACTGCATGGGAGCAGTTTGAGACGAGGTCTATACGCTTGGGCGAAACTGGACGTGTATCCCGCCGAACTTAAGAAGCTGACGGTGTTGTTCGGCGGTCTTCCCGAGAGGGCCCTAGCCTACAAATTCCTGTCAGGACTCCCCGCTGGAGCAAAGCAGCTCCTGCGAGCAACATCTACCATATCCTCACTACCGCTGAATGACCTAGTGGACAGAGCCAGGACAATAATGAAGGATGACTCGACGATGCAGGAACCGGTAGTCGCCGTCGCATAGGCCCCACCAAGTGGCGAAGGACCGTCTCAGGGACCCAGCCCGCAAGGTGATGTCATCTGCTATAGATGCAACGGGCGGGGCCACATGGCAAGAAATTGTAGAAGGCGGTCGACGGCTGTTCGCTGCTACCGCTGTAACAAGACTGGGCACATGGCCCGAGACTGTGCGGGAAACGGGGACGGGGACAAGGTGCCAGTGCCGACCTCTTCCCCGAACAGAAAATAAACAAGGCGCTCCCTGTCATTCAGGTCCGAGTTAATGACACGTTATGTTCAGCCCTCCTTGATTCCGGTTGCTCCTGCACCATAGTGTGTGCGGACTTCTGTCGGGCGTGGAAAAAGAAGAACGTCAGGATAACTACCATTACTGGAAAAATACGAATGTGTTGCGGCGTGGGTGTGGTACACATTCGCACAAGAACTGGGAACTCGGCCAACGTCGAAGCGCTGGTGACACGCGAAAAGCCGCTGAGTTTCGACCTGTTGCTAGGCTACGATGCCATCAAAGCCCTGGGCGGCGTGCGCATAACGCGCGCTGGTGTTGTAGAGTTTCAGGATAGGCCCCCGGTGTGCGCAGCACTAAGATTCGACCAGCCGGACTTCAGTGCGGAATTCGACGACCAACAGAAGGCGTGGACCGCCACTTGGAGGTGGTCAGAAGACAAGTAACCGGTCAAACTATAAAACAAAGTGGCAGAGTACCGTATGCCCGACCAGATAAGGCCTGCATACGAAAGCGAGCTCCGTGAATGGATTAAGAACGGTTGGCTGATTCCATACCCCTACGACAAACTTGGACCCCCCAAGGGCCTGATACCGCTGATGGCAGTTGCCCAACCTAACAAGTCAAAGGTGAGGCCGGTAATGGACTACCGTGAGTTGAATGCGCACGTTGATGCGTTCACAGCGGACGCCGACGTCTGTGCCAGCAAGCTGCGAGAGTGGCGCCGGCAGGGGTCCAATGTGTCCCTACTGGACTTGAGAAAAGCATACTTGCAGGTCCGGATCGGCGAGGCGATGTGGCCTTTCCAGACAGTGATGTTTTCCGGGAAGAGATACTGTCTTACGCGACTCGGATTTGGGCTAAACGTAGCACCCCAGATAATGAAGGCTATCGTCAATGCCGTGTTGTCACAAGAAGAATGGATCAGAAAGGGAACATCGGCGTATATTGACGATATATACGTGAACGAAGATATCGTGTCATCTTCGCGCGTAAGATCGAAACTTGCCGAGTTTGGTCTAAACTGCAAGGACTCTGAGCGGCTTGAGGATGGCGCCCGCGTATTGGGCTTGAGCGTTCAAGAGGAGCGAGGGATCCTGAAGTGGAGGCGTGGAACCGCAGTTCCCGACGTACCCGACGTTTACACAAGACGTGCCGTGTTCTCCCTGTGCGGGAAACTTGTGGGGCACCTTCCAGTATGCGGATGGGTTCATGCGGCGACAGGCGTCATAAAAAGGAGGGCAAATGCGGTCACCAAAGGCTGGGACGATGAGATAACCGACGAACTATTGGTCCGAATGTTAAAGGAGACCGTCGCTAGTGTGAAAAAGAATGACCCCGCCACAGGGGACTGGTGCGTGCAGGGAGACGAACTGAGCGTGTGGGTGGACGCAAGTTCTCTAGCGATCGGTGTAGTTTTGGAGAAAGATGGGGCCGTAGTTGAGGATGCCTGCTGGCTGCGACCGGCGAATGATGCTGCCCATATCAACCTGGCAGAACTCGACGCTGTAATAAAGGGTATTAACCTGGCACTTCAATGGGAATTGAAGAAACTGCGTGTGCACACTGACTCACTTTGCGTGCACCACTGGGTGTCGGACACACTCACGAGCAAGGCCAGGGCACGCACCAAGGCAGCCAGCGAAATGCTGATAAGACGGAGGCTGGAGACTGTGAAAAAACTGGTGACGGAGTACAACCTGTCCGTAGACGTAGTGCTCGTCACCTCGGACTACAACCTCGCCGACAAGCTCACTCGGGTACCACGGAGATGGTATGAGGCTATGAAGAAAGAAGCTAAGCCATTGCCTCTGTGTGCTGCCTCCGTCGAGGAGGACGAAATCATCAAGATACATCACGACAGTGGGCACCCCGGAGTACAACGGACCTACTACTTTGTGAAGTTGGCTAGACCATCAATACCAAAAAGCGCAGTAAGAGCAGTGGTCAGGGAGTGCCAAACGTGCCAGTCCATCGACCCCGCCCCAGCCAGATGGCGGAAAGGACAGCTGGGAGTGGACAGACTTGGAGTCGGTTGGGTATGGATATAACCCACTACGGCAGCCAACAGTTCCTCACGCTGATAGACTGCGGGCCAACGAGGTTCGCGATTTGGCGCCAATTAGCGAGGCAGGATTCCACCAGTGTCATCCACGAATTGAAATCCATATTCTACGAAAGGGGGCCGCCTGAGGAGATCCTCACGGATAACGACACGGCGTTCTGCAGCAGGGAATTTAGGCATTTTATGGACAACTGGGGGATCCGCCTTCGACACCGATGCGCGTATGTGCCGAGCGGCAACGGCATAGCGGAGCGGTGCCACCGAACCGTGAAGAGGATCGCGGCCAGGAAGAAGTGTACGATCGCGGAGGCGGTTTACAGATACAACACAACGCCTAAGGACGCCGTGACTGGCGGCAGTGCGCCCGCTGATGCGATTCATCACTACCACGTGCGCGTCAAGGACGTTGAAGTGTGTCTACCCGACCAACGAGAACCCCAGGGGAAGTACCAAGTGGGAGACACCGTCTGGGTTAAGCCACCCGGCGGCCGGTGCACCAGCAGCTTTTGGAGGGGGCGGGTCACCGGCGTCATCAGTGAACAGGCCATACTAGTCGATGATACTCCGCGCCACGTAAGGGATGTCCGGCCCGCTCTAAGCGCTGACCAATCGGCGAGCAGTGGAAGTAGCGAGTCATCCGACGATGAGCGATGGATCCAACCCGTGCCCCACGAACCTGGTGACTCAACTGCGAGCAGTGAAAGGAGCGAGTCATCCGACGATGAGCGATGGATCCAACCTGTGCCCCACGAACCTGATGACTCAACTGCGAGCTCTAATGCTGATGCTGATGCTGATGCTTCCGATGACACTTCTGAGAGCTCCGATGAGGAAGTCTCGGCAATACCCCTCCGCAGGAGTGCTCGAATCAAACGGCCACGTCCGCCGTGTCACGTATGTGATCTGGAGACCAGGGGGGAGTGTGAGACTAACCGTAGCCCTCGGCGCAAGAGGGTCCGTGTGTGCCTGGCGTGTCGGGTGGTGGCTGATCCTGTGGTCGGGGCAGCGGACGAAAGAGTTTCAAGATGGCGCCTGCCTGCTCTTATTAGAGACGGAATCTCGCAGGATCGCGCGAGATCTCGCGGGGATGCAAATTAGCTAGGCCATCTTGAGGAATAAAAATCGGTCCATTGGAGGTGCGAGGCAGTCGGGTTCTGACGTTCGTGGCGATCAGTACAGTGACCGTTGGGTTCCGTTTCTATTCGTGCAGTCAGCTGAGCTTTGTTAGTTACCTTCGCGCCGTGGCTGTCATTGGTTGTTGGTTCGCTGTGTACTGCCGTGGTTCTCCAGTGAAACGCTTCGTCGCCCACGACGAGACTCCCCGTCTCCTACACAAGATACTCATACATGTATAAAATAAAATCTTCCACTGCTTATAATAATAATGAAATAATACATATTTATTGATTTTAAACGGCAAGTAAAATTAAAATCGAAACACAAGGTTTTTTTCGTTTGCGGAAACATATGCACATTAAGAACGTGTCTTTACGGTAATCGGGAAAAATAACAACTTAATAGTTAAATATTTAAAGATTTATAAAAGAATCGGAATCGAAATCGGTCATCGTATCGGCATCGGAAATTTATATGAATCGGTAATTTTATCGGAATCGGGAAAATTATCGGAATCTTCCCATCATTAATATGTATATATACTAAATATTTTGGTCGAAGACTACAAAACTGGCTTAAACACAAAACTAATCACAAGATTAATTATCTCCACTTGATTAGAAATCCGAACAATTAGCAAGAAATTTTGAACAAACGAAATTTGCGAATTAAACGGAGGTGTATGGCTTAAACCTATATATAAGCACCATGTATTGAGACACAGGAATGGGTATATATTCTATATTCAGTGTTTCGGAGGAATTACCAACAAAACGAAATCGCCTTCGTTCAACTTGATAAAATGTCAATCATAAAAGAGCCATTGGATATTGGATGTATCAAAACTTCCACAAACGTTTAAAAAAGTGAAATTAATATTATTATGAATTGTACAACTGTTCTTGTCATCAAGGAATTTTAAGGCTCAAATCCCTTTTTGCCTCAATCCATTTTGTTATTTGTTTTTCCTTGTTATGATTTGTCCAAATAAAAAATGTATATGACAGGACCATAGTGCATAGGTTTAATAAAGTATGTTGAGAAACACTTTAGCAAAAACACAAATATAGTTGAAATTCTTAATCCGCGGAGTTTCGAAAAGTAACAATATAATAAATTCTAAAAACAAACTGATCTCTTTCTGTAAACATAAGTCGAAATTTCATTTTGAAATTACATAGTTACTACTTCAACCTTTCAGATAGATAGATAATTTGTCTCTAACATTATCGTTTTTTTTCTACATACTTTCTTAATACTTTATAACTTAATAATACTTTATTTTAATTTTTTATTTCTTCTTTGCTTGCCCGTTTTTTTATCTGCAATTTCCGTTTTAGTCTTTAAATATTCCTATCTATCTAATATATCACTCTACCCACACATTCATATCCTTTATGTATATTTACATATAATATACTATATAAGAAAGGATGATAAAATATACATAGTGCATATATAGTAGCGACTATATGAATATAAACGTATATTAGATAAAACAATAAAAGTAGTCGCCGGACTAATAGAATTCTAATACATGTCAGCGGCTTAACTGGATGAAAAGGCACGTCTCTCCCCAACCCCTACTTTGAAAACTAGAAAACTAAAAAAAAAAAGAACGAATAAAAAATAAAAAACAAGAGATAAAAAATGATAGATAAAGAAACAAGAGATAAAAATAAATTAAAAAAATAATAAATAAAAATAACACTTGTAAAAAGGAAATTAAAGTGACCATCAATTAATTATATACAAACATAAAATGGACCTAAAGATATGGGATATTTTAAATCAAGCGCAATAAAAATCCACCAAGCTACAAGAATCACCTAACACCTCCCTACTAATGCCGGCAAAAACGTGAGAAACAGCATTCCCTCTTCTCCCTACCCCATCTAAAGAAAGATTTTTCTGATCACATTAACAAAGCATACACCCCTTTTCCCCCCGAATGTAGACCGCACCCAAATATCTTATAAAAATGTGGTCTTCACACCCGTTTCAATATCAATCTTTTTTGGTTTAAGGAACTGCTATCCCTGAATTGGAACTCCACTGAAACATGTATGCACATATGTAACCAAAAATGTTTGTATAATAAACAGACTATATACCAGCTTTCTCCTGCATTGAACACTCTTTAATGATCACGCGAGTTTCATTTGATTTATATCTTGGAAACCAACTGATACAACCTGTATATACATATATATAAATATATATATATATATATATATATATATATATATATATATATATATTTAAATCTCCGAAACAGCAACATGGTAAGCAGCTGATGAGCCACGTTTTCTATTTACAAAATTTTAGTTAAGGTTTTGTCTTTTCATCCTTATGTAGTTAAATTCTTTTTTTAAATTGAAGACTTTAGTGAAATTGGGTTATGCAAGTTCTAAGTCAATTTCTATTTAACAATTTTAGTTAAGGCCTTTTTTTTTCATCCATATGTAAATGAATTCTCATTGGTCAGTATAAACTTTTTAGTACTCGGATTATGTAGGTGCTTAATCTGCGATAGGTTAAAATTAATATCTTTTCCTTCCGGGAATCTAAACTGCATTCTTTATTTTTATTTTTGCATTTTTTTATTCAAAGCTTCTTCAGTATATATATATATATATATATATATATATATATATATATATATATATATATATATATATATATATATATATATATTGAAATTTGAAAATAATTACGTATATAAATGGATAAGCTTGGAAGGCAAAAAACATATAAAAAGCTAGGCGTTTGGATTTTGATATTAGAATCGGGAAAATTTTTCGAATGCTCCCATTACTAACATATATATATATATATATATATATATATATATATATATATATATATATATTATCCACATACAGTACTCTTTCGCTGTATCGCTTAATACGCTAATAGCAGTTTGTATATTACTTCCTAATATGTCCAACTCAAGAAAGGGAGCATTGCAGTCATTCTCATACATTACTGTTTCGCTGCATCACATCTCATCAGTGTGACTAGACAGGCAACTTTGTGTAAACAAATCGACCTTGGGACTTTGGACGATGTCTAGACATCGTTAATTCACTACTCTCACAGCACCAGCCGTATAGCGTAATGTTGAGAAGCCATGACTGTCGTTTTAGGTTTCGATCCAGGCTAGAGGTAGCAGCCTGTCTAGCTGCACTGATGAGCTGCGATACAGCGAAACAGTACTGGCTGTTGATAACTATAATGCTCCCTTTCTTTGGTTGAGCATGTAAAAATGTGATATATATATATATATATATATATATATATATATATATATATATATATATATATTATATATATATATATATACAGCCTTTGAGACTTTGAGACTTTGAGACTTTGAGACTTTACCCGACCGGTCGCTACAGTCGATTGAAAATTTCTTGGGGCGACTAAAAGTCATAAATCACACGCCCCCCAGTCGATAGAATTTCTTTAAATAAAGAAACGGGAAAAACTCATATATTTTACGCCTCTCAAATATGCGGTGACTTAGAATGACCTATGTCTCATAATTTGTGAATTCTTTCATCTCTAGCTGTGAGACCGTTGGAGTATTGAAAAAAGAATGGTCACGCTAAAGCTCAACAAGAGGTCAAATTTACACATTCGGCGTGTAGTCAAAATGTCGCCTTCATTTAGCTCTCTGATTTTGAAATTCATTTGGAAAATAAATTCTTCGACACTACAACTGTATACACTTCATGCTTACAAAAGTAAAGACGAACATTTGAAAGAGGAAAATAAACGCATCGTTCCGTCAAGCACGCACCGAAAATTAAATTATACAAGTAAGTAATCCTATTTTTCTCAATTATACAACTTCAGATATTTGCATGCTCTTTTTTGCGCAACTTTCAAAAAATCATCGATACCCAATTTTAAAAATAATATTCTAAATATTAGAATGTTGTTCCGAGGTGAATTCTTTGTTTAATAGAAACAAAAGAGACCAATTTCTATTCTATATCAAATTTTTTTCCCCATAAATTAAAAAGAAAAATTGACCGTTTAAATTTTAAAAAGATATTAAACCATGCTGATTTTCTAAGAAATCTAGTTAATTTCAGCTAAATAGTTTTTTTTTTTTTTTTTTTTTTTTTTTTTGAATATCGGAGATTTCGGGCCACGGAGATCTCGTACCAAGAGATTTCAGTCCACAATCGTGAATACCCGGAGATTTCGTAACTCTTTTTTTAACACCCACGGATTAGGCTAGATATTTTAATTTTTGTATGAAATTTTACGACATAATTTGGGTATCGGAAGAATATTTTGCTCCTATTTTTATTAAGAATAAAGAAGAAAAATATAATTGAATTGTTGTAAAATTATTTACTATTATTTGCTGAAGCAAAGACATAAAGTCGGACGAGTAAAAATATTTTGGGGCGAGTAAATTTTCCCTCACACTCGACCACCGGTCGAGTGATGTTTTTTCAAATCTCAAAGGCTGTATATATATATATATATATATATATATATATATATATATATATATATATATAATGATTTTCCACAGCCGGACCAATGTCGCGGCCCACAACAGCCAAGAAAGTCTGTGGAAAATCATTATATATATATATATATTCTCTCGCACTTTCTGAATATATATATATATATATCTATATATATATATATATATATATATATATTACATAGGCATCACCACATTATCAAGGCCCAGAGGCCACTCAAGGATAAGGGTTAAAGAGTGTACAGTAGAAATTGGACAATATAGTAATCATTAGTAATGAAAATTTGGTAAATTTGATAACTTATATGGAACGGCTCATCAAGAACTTATTTACTTTAGACTTGAACACAACCATATTGTAGTCAGCCGGAAAGCAGGAAAACGGAAGACAATTCCACAGGCGTGTAGTTCTAAGAAAGAAGCTTTGTTCATGGAATCTACGTTTAGGTTTAGGCACCGATAAAGAGTGGGGGGAATTATTGATAGTGTTTACAGCTAGACGAGTGTTTCTTGTGAAAGTTTGGCGAGGGGGGACCATAGATTGAAGCTCAGTCGAACACTTTCCATGAAAATAACGATACATCAGAGACAAACTCGCAATATCTCTTCTGTGAGATAGAGGTTGCAGCGAAGAGAAAAGGACATCTCCTACGAGGCTACGAAGTCTATTTTGAACTCTATCAAGGCAGGACAAGTCCTTTCTAGCAGCTCCTGCCCAGATGTGGCAACAGTATTCCATCTTTGGACATACCTGGCTCTTATATATAGAGAGAATAGCATCAGCAGTGAGATATTTACCGGATCGATAGAAAGATCCCACCATTTTTCCAGCGGCCTTGGCAACAGATTTTTATATATATATATATATAAGCAAACTTTTAGCTTTGCTATGTGTATAAATTTGCTAACATAGTTCTTTCCTCTAAAGAGAAGAATTTTGCATTCTTTGAGACATCGCAGAATAAAAATTTATTAAAAATCTTTTTATGGTATTCTATCGAAGAATAAATTTTATATTTAAAGTTTCGCTTACAGTTTTCATTTACGCTTCTTGTATTAATCGCTACTTCCTATTGTCGTCGTATTGAGCCTTTTTGTTTGGTTGGGATTTACATAAATATTAATATTTATATAAGATTGAAATTTACATTTGCTTCTGTCTTGTAGACTTTTCTTATCTACTGCATGATTGTTATATATACTGGAAAAGTAGAACTGTAGCCTGTAAGGAAATATCTTTACCTAAGTGTTTTAATTAAAAGTGACTGTCGTCAGGAGATAGAGCATGATATTTTCGTTGTACTTTTTTAAAAAATTATTTTCACGACAAACAAGGGATAGTGTCATTTAGAACGTAAGTCTAATAGGGAGAGGGGCGTGGTCGTTGGTCAGTGAAATGTCTGTTCACATTACATTTAAATTTCAGCAGATTAGTACAGCCAGGGAATCAGGAAACAGAGGGATGCGAAAGTATAGTAGTAGTCATTATTTCAATCGTTATTTGTACAAATTGAACGAACGCATTCCGCGAACACCCTGCTTTTCTTTGTTTTCGATAAATGTCTTTCGGTTTCTAGAATTGCTGTCATTCGAAAACATCAAAGAATTAATCCAACAATCCCGATAAGAAGAACGTCGTAGCCAAATTCAACGCCAATGTTAATTTTTTTTATGGAAATCGCTCCAGACAAGGCATAAAACCACTTCAAAAAGAACCTTAGAAAAACACTACTTCAAGATAAAAAAATATATAGCCAATATAAGTGTAAGATGAATAGATTAAAAGCAGCAGTTCTTCCCGCTTTGCCAGAAACATCGCTACTGGAATGTGAGGAATAATGGACAATATAAAGGAAGCGAGAATTACGAGGTTGTCGAAGGTAAACTCAACGTCCACTTTATGGTCTCCTTAAATTATTTTGTGCGGAGAATTAGTTTTCCCTGTCCTGGGACTGGTATTTTTATTTAAGGCTGACATCAGATTAATACAAAGTAAAAAAAAGAAAAAAAATTAGCAAAAAACCATACAACTCCTATAATAAATCTTGTGGCTGTTTAGATGGTGTTACCAACTATAAACACTGTTTCGCAGCTTCGAAATAGATCTTAGGTGAAAACCGGTTGGCAAGTTGTTGAGAGTTGGTCGACACGAGGATTTTTACTTTCGAATCTTAACTTGACAGCAGTTAATGATACTTCAGAAATGACACTTTGTTTACAGCGGAAATAAACGCTGCAGTTTATAACAGAAACTGATGACAATAACGTTTAGTATTTGCTTTTATTATTATTATTATTATTTTTATTATGGTTTCTTATTTATTTTTTATTTTTATTTGATAGTTTATGCGAATTCAGATTACTTAGACTAGACGCAATTGAAGGATAAAGTACACGCTATGTTTTGTCTGTACAAAGTATCTTTAAACACGGGTCACATTTACAGGGTAAGACGATAAAGTTGTCGCCGTAAAGAAAACAACACTACAACTTTATTTCAAAACTTTTATTAAAAAAATCAATTCAGGTAACTTGATTATTTAGTAGAGCTGACATCTATTCAATGTAGCCGCCGTCAGCCTCAATCACCGCCTTGATACGAGTCCGGCACTGGGAACATTGCCTTTTCCACAAGCGCCGGCGGGAGCTCGGCGAATACTCGCCGGATGGCGGCAATCAGGCTAGCGTTGGTGTTGAGGGAGGTCATGTTGGTAATGTTCTCGTATGACCAAACAAAGTAGTCCGGCAGGTTCAGGTCCGGGGAGGAGGGGGCAGCGAGAGAAGGGTAAAAAGTTAGAGCACGCCTTCTGAAGCAAAGTCTGGGTCTCTTTGGACTTGTGGGCCGGAATCCTGCTGTCACACCCAGTGTTTGTACCAGGGGAACACCACACTCTTCAGCATATCCAGGAACACTTTGGTGTCGACTTTCGATGTCGAAGTGGCATGATGTGGCCCTCACTTGAAACCATACCAAAGACCATAACCATTGCCGGAAACTTTGTTTTCATCACCCTGTTATTATATATATATATATATATATATATATATATATATATATATATATATATATATATATATATATATATATATATATAGTATTGGAGATCACAGCTTAATTACTATATAGGTAGTTTTAGAAATAGAAAGTTATGTAAGTATATTTTCATTTCCCATCAGCGAGTTGGCAGGGTCACAAAGAGGTTAGGTTTGACAGGTAGTATCAACTTAGAGAGAATGCACCGGAAATTAGGGATGACACGGGAAGTATGGTTGTAGGCTTCCGTTGAAACCCACATGGGCTGAGAGTTGGTTTTGGGTAGCAGAGAATGCAGATCGAAAATTCGGCTCTGCGACAATCAGGGTCCGAGATATAGGCTTGCCTTGAATAAAAGATTGAAGCTTCAGTCCATCTTGTTGTCATTAATGCATCTGTCTACAGTGACCACTCCCCAACGAGATGGCAGACAGCAACCAGAAGATATCATCCGCTAGCCAAGGCAATCAGGTATGTACGCATTATACATTTGCACGTACATGTCTCGAAGCCTTTCAAGGCAAGAAACGGTGTAAGAAGAACACACACCCACACACACACATATAACAATGAACTGCACGTAACATACGTAAGAGCATACATGCATACACACACACACACATACACGTATAAGTAAGAACATTGATAAGAACACACAGACCCGTAAAAGTAAACGAAACATAAAAAGCACTCGTAACAAGAAAACGTAAAAGTAAAGTAAAAGTAAAAGAAAACGATTAGCAACGGAAACGTTTAGCGATTAAATAAATAAATAATAAACAAGACAGCAAAGATTTACGGTAACACACACACACATATATATATATATATATATATATATATATATGTCAAATTTTAGGTGCATTAGAAGGAGAGTATTGTGCACAAAATAAAAGTAAAAATAAAACTCAAGGTTACTTTTTTAAAATAAGCATGTAAAAATGTATTTGTAAAAAATATAAAAACATGTTTTCAAAAAGTGATTTTTTTTAATCTAATTTCTCATTTATTTTTACTTTATTTTTTTATTTTACTAAAAGTTTAAACATTTGTTACGCTTTAGTATTTTAAAAGTGTTAATACAAACAAAACAGATGCAGTTAAACGTCTTGCTCATGACAATTTATTTTTTAATATATATCTGGACTTGTGAAAAGTTATTTAAAGTCAAATTTTGACAAGTTTAAAGGCAAAAGTTTTCAATTTTATTTTTGTCGACGGTTTTGTAAATATATCGGCAATTTTCTTCTGATACTATGTAATTTACAACAATGGATTCCCTTTTTACTTCATTTCTTATGAAGTCATATTTAATATCTATATGCTTAAATCTTTGGTGAGTTACTGTGTTCTGCGCTAAGATTATGCTGGCTTGATTATCACAATTAATTACTGCGGGAGTTTCAGTTAATTCTAGTTCTAAAACAGTCTTTAAAATTACCTTTAGGTATAGCGCTTCTTGTGCAGAATTTGTAAACGCTTTAAATTCCGCCTCACACGTAGAGAGAGATACAATCTGCTGCTTTTTAGATTTCCATGAAATAATAGACCCATTTTTTAATAATCCAAAGCAATATCCAGATATACTTTTTCAATATTCATTGTTTCCTCAGTCTGAATATGAGAACCCTTCAAATTTTCTAAACACTAGATGCTGTTCCTTAATTCCTGTTAAATAACGAAGTACTTGTTTACCTCTGTTTAAATCCTTCATTTCCGGTCTTGATAATTGTTGTGATAGTTTTGTTACTGTGTAACATATATCAGGTCTCGTAGCAGTCATATAAGACTTCCTATTATTTTACGGTATAGTTTATCGTCAATTATTTCAGATTCTGTGTTTGTATTTATATCATTTTCGACCGACGTAGAGCGTTTCTTGCATTCTTTCATTCCGAACTTTAATAGGATTTTATCACTGTACCTCGACTGATTCATTTTAATATTTTTTTCGTGAGTAAATTGTATGCCCAGAAACTATGATATATTCCCAAGATCGGTCATTTGGAATTTTTTATTTAATCTGATCTTAACATGATGTCACAATTTGATACGATTAAGAAGTCATCAACCCATAAAACTAAAATCAGTCTTTGTTTTGTGCACACAGACAGGGGTCCACTGGGCATTGTTTGAATTGTTCTTCAATCATATAATCATAAAATACTGTATTCCAAATTCGATCGCTCTGCCTCAGACCGTACAGTGATTTGTTAAACCTTGACATGCAATTTGCATTTTTTATTATGAATCTCTCTGGGGGGGGAGGTAGTATAAATTTTACAATCTATCGGGGCATTTAAATAAGTATTTTTCGTCTATTTGATGGATGTTAAGGTTATATTGGGATACGATTTGCAATAAAATTCTGATTGTCGTTAGGTTTATAGTCGATGAAACCGTAGAAAATATTCTATACCGTAAATCTGAGAGTATCCTTTAGCAACGAATCTCGCCTTGTACTAGTCAACCCCTGAGGCTCTAGTCTTTATTTTTAAACCCATCGAAAGAAAAGTCATATTTATCCTTTGAAAGAGACACTACCAAATAGATATTACTTTTTTGTTAAAGCATCTATTTCGCTTTCCATTGCTATTTTCCATTGCTGACAATGTTCTGAATTAATTGCTTCGTTAAAGTTTTTTGGCGTATCATCAATGGAATAGCAATAGTCGACTAATTAGTTTTTCAAATTGTTGACCATAAAAAATCGGGTGGTCTTCTTCTTTTTGGGTAATGTTCTGATGAATTTTCGACTTTAACACCAGTATTATCACTGTCAGCATTATTAATTATCTTGTCCTTGTTTACGGCGATTTTATTGTCGTCATTTGTTTTATGAATTTGTGGAAATATTAATTCATCCTCTTTATATGATGAATTTTTATCATTTAAATTAAACTAGTCTGTGAATCTTACACATCGGATTCTTTTTATTTTATTTTTGTCTGGAAAATACTGGTCTGTTTTTATTGTACCCAAGGAATATACCTCCACCAGTTTTGATATTTCATTTGCTTTTCTTAAATATAAATGCGAAGCAAGTTGAACCAAATACATGCATTCTGTTTAAATTTATCTTTCTACCCCAGAAAGCTTCATGTGGGGTTCTACATAAGTTTTTGTTAAATGACCGGTTGTGTATATATGCAGCAGTTATTAGTGCATACGTCCGGAGGTTTTTGAGGAGTTTCGAATCAAGGAGTAGACATCTTGCGGTTCGGTGAGGTGAATTAAGGACCCATTTTTCATGTTTCATACGGTGGTTAATTAATAAAGATTCAAAGTCTTTATTGGTGAATTATGTACCATTAACAGAGCGGATACACTTTACTGCACCGTAGGGACCATGTCAGCCAAGTGTGTTTTAATTGCTAGCAAAGTATCATATTTGTTCTTTAAGAAATAGACCATTATTAAACCGGAATAATCGTCTACAAAATTTAATGCGTACTTGAAGCTTTCTCTGTCCATCGGTTCTACGGGACCTATCAAGTCACAATGTGCCATTGATAGAATTTTGTGGCCTTCTTTTCTGGTATCATTTTTTTTTTGTGTGTGTGTGTGTGTTTTTTAGTACTTTGCCATTTTACCTACGTTGCAGTTTGTCAAGTTTTTAAAAAGGTTTTTATTTTAATTCCGTCAACCATATTCGGCAACTTTTTGATATCTGGAACTGCAGTGTCTAAGAATTTGATACCATGTTTGTGACTCATGGCAAGCATTTTTTTAAGAGACTACACTGTTTAAATAATATAGTCTTCTATTTTCTTTAATATCGAATACAGTTCCATTTAGGTACGCCAATTTTAGTTTATTGGGGCTAAAGTTTATATTTGCACCTTGTTTGATGGTGGCTTGTACAGAAAATATATTTTGTTTAAATGGGATTATAAGAGTGTTTTTCAGAATACAGAAACAAAATTCACCTTTATTATTCCTCAATCAGATTTTAGCACCGAGTCTCTTCAAAACAACATCTTTTACTCGACTGTCGTTGGCTTACTCAACCAAATGACTCTGAGGGTTAAAGTTGGGATCACAATTGATAAAATCCGATTCCTTCGCAATTACATGTGCCGTTACCCCTATAATCGATAAGAAAGTTTTTACTGTTTGTTGAAGTGCCAAACTACATGAAAATAAAAATGTATGTTTGCTAACATAGCTCTCCACATTTTAATGGGGTCCCCTTTAAAAAATCTTTTTATCTAGATTGGAAACTCTTGTGACTGAGTCGTTCATAATCATAGCAAATAATGTTCGGCCTTTTCTTAGGATAAAAAAGTCACGGTTTTTATTCGAGGAAAAGCTATAATTTTATTTAAGTGTTTTTAAATGGGCGTTTTTAAATTTCATATTTGTAGATTCGTTTTTTTTTCTGTGATCAGTTTCTCAGTTTTCTCGTAACTCCTCAGTGCTACTTTGGATTGACTAAAAGTCATGGGTTTTTCTTTCTGAGTTCTCACGGTGGTAAACGGCTTAAAATCAATCGGCAACCCTTTTAATAATTTCGCCAGACATTTTTTTGTTGGTTCATCCCTTATAATATAAGCTGTAATCGTCTCAGCTTCCGTAGGTTTGAGAGATGTCAGTTTAGTATATAAAGCGATAATTTGGAGGTTTCTTTTCGATAAATAATGTTCTCTTAATATGCTTAATGCTTTGCAGGCATAGTCTAAGCCTTCTTGTATTACCAGAGATAGACTTCTGTCATCTAAGCACTGTATTAATTCTGTAAAGAATTCTTTTCAATAAACTCAGAACCGTTTCTGTTTTCAGGTGTTGCCTGAATTACCTTGTGTAACTTTTGGATTCGTAATTATCCTAAACATTTTACTTGCCACAATTCAAATTTTGATTCTGATCCATCGAAGTAAAGGACACTGTGCCCATAACCTCTTGAATTGGGAGCCATATTTAATTTCAGAAGAGTTTCCAATGAGTAGCCTTTCTATACCAGACCTGGAAATGAAGAATTTTCAGTGGGTAGCTGTTCTGTACAGGTTGTGGACTTTATAATTTTGCAGTCAAAAAGCAAAAGATCCTCATGTTGACACGAAAAATTTGTGCTGAAATGCTAAAAAGATCCAATATTTTTATGGAGCAATTCTGGTTTCCGATTGGTTGATAGCAGTGATTTAATTTGATTCATCAGTTCCTATCGGACGCGTTTATAAATAGCATCCTCTAACGTTCAAGGATCATACCTCCGATTGGGTTTCAAAACTATTGCAACAAGTAGATGGTCTGAAACACAAAAAGAAAACCAGTTTTTTATTAAATGGAAATGGAATCATATAGTCTTTCCGAGGGTGAAATTTTATCGTTCCACCCTATATAAGGAACTAGAAGAATACCCGTTCTACGACAGAAACAATTTCCTGAACATAAAAAATATTGGCAACACATTTGATTTCCATTACTAAGTTTTGAAATCAACATACGTAACAATAAGTGTGTATGAGCGCGTGAGAAAATATCGGTAAGAGCCGTAAGATAGCTGGCTTACGAGGATATTAGCAGTAGTAGCCGAAATTAGGAAGTATGCGCGTGTTGGTGCTACAAGAAAAAGAAAAAAGGACAGCACGTTGGAGGAGAAGAAAAAATGCGGTTGAAAAAAGTTGGACGTGTAAAGTCGAAGACGAGAAATGGCTGTCTTCGACCGAAATCTTGTGGAGCAGAAAGAAAAACGCTGCCATGGGATATGGACACGTGGCCCCGCAGTGGTAGAGAGAGATAGTTTAAGCCGGTGTTCAAACGGAGAGGAAAAAAAACGCAATAATAAACCCGTGTCAAAAAAGGAATAAAAAGCCAAGTCAGATTTACCTATTTTTGTTTGTTCCTTTTGTACAGTGCTGGACGGCGTAAGAGCCAGAGAGAACGATAACAAACATGGTCCGAGCGTAACGGTCACGTTGTACAATATGTCCGCATTTTATAACGGACGCGCTTATCCATTTTTTCTTGTTCATTCGCTATTGACTCGCAGTGCGTTAGGTGCATTGTAATCAACATCTGGTATGAAGCAATATGAAGCTTACCTATATGTTCTGTGCGGTTCAGACAATTATAGATCATAATGTAACGTAGTTCTTACATGTCAACACTCGGGACCCACACGCTGTATGCAGGCAGTAGCAAAGAAACAAAGAAATGAAAAGAACTCGACTGGTTTTATTTTCAGTGCCGGACGGCGTGGGGGTCCAAGAGACGTTTGGAATCCTTATTCTAATTTTGATCAAAACACATTGCATGATTTTGATTGTAATAAAATGTCTGAAATGTAAGGCTTAAGCTTAAGGAGTCAAGAAGAAATTATAATTCTGATAATCTCGATTTATGATGTTCTTGTTAATATTTTAAAACGGCGCAAAAGACATAAAGACAAGAAATAGGAAAGAAACTCACCTCGCTGTTTCAGGTTTTAATAAAAAAAAAAAAATTCCTTCTTCTCTGGCCACACGTAAATTTTCGTCTCGACTGTGACGTCAAACGCATCTCTAACTTGATCGTGATCTGCACATATGTTCTTTTTATAATCTTTTTCATTGCCGTGACGTCATCTCGTACACGCCTCGGTCATTTGCATACAGCTGCCATACACGTGTCCACACTCTGTTACAGCTTTATTGGTTGCTAAGGACTATAGAAAAAAGGAATGCAAAGATGATTATATTCAAAGTTTCGAATGGGAGTTTGTGCGTATATTATCCCTTTAAAACTCTTTTTAACAACTCCAAAGAAATTGAAATTTATATAATATTTATTAATTAATGTCTTTTACGTATTATTAAAAGTTCAAAAGAATTGCTTCACAATATAATTCGACATTAATGATTCCCCAATCACTGACATTATTGATTTTAGAGAAATGAAAGATGATACAACATGTTTCGAAATTAATACATAAATTCATTGGCACGATTAATGATTAGGCAACCTTTGCTTCAACATGAATTTCAATAATGCCGTGTTTCTTTCCCCCTCATAACCAATATCATAATTTCAAGAGAAATAATGTTATTTCCGGAAGATGACTCAACAAATTTTGACGAGTGGCTTCCACTCCTTTTTAAGCCGTTTGCACAAAACTAAAACTAAATTAAACTAAATAGAATTCACTTTAAAACCCCTTACACCCAGCAGCTGAGTTGCAAAATGTATAATAATCGGCTAATTAGTTTAGCAGTGAATTCGGTACATACAAAAAATTACCATGAATATAACTATAAACGTACAGGAAGGACTTCGATAATTAGTATTTAATTGGGTATTAGGTTGTCAAGAAAGTTTTGCGGTTGTGTTAATTTTGATTTCAAATGATGTATTTTCTAAATAAGTTCTCGGTATAATACCTTTACTTTATATATCATTCTAAAGAGCTCTATCTAATCGTTTAAATTACAATTGTTTTAAAACAATGATGTCTTCTTTTCAGAACGTTCAATACAAGTTGGAAAAAAACAAATTCACATAATTTTCTTATTTCAATTCCTGCTAGGCCGAAAAACTGCTGAAATAACTCGCGATATAGACGAAGCGTTTGTCCCAGGAACCATTACTGAACGCACAGCACAATGGTGGTTTCAGAAATTTCGTGGCGGCGACGAACCTTGAAGATAATGGATTTAGTGGTCGGCCATAGGATGTTCATAACGATCAATTAAATGCCTTAGTCGAGTTCAATCCATGAACAATTGTTCAAGAACTTGATTGTTAATTAGATATAATGTATACGACGATTTCCAACCACTTCAGAGAGATTGGGAGGACAAAAATCATGATAAATGCGTGCTTCACTAATTGAACGACAACCAAAAGATATGCCGTTATGAAGTGCTATGTTTTTTTCTTTTACCCAACAAGTACGACCCGTTTCTCGACCGGGTTGTAATTTGCAATAAAAAGTGAGTTCACGGAAATCAGTGACGGTCAGCTCAGTGGTTAAATGCCAACGAAGCTTCCTGACACTTCCCGAGGCCAGAGTTGCACCAAAAGGTCATGCTGATTGTTTGTTGGTCTACGATCGGTCTCATCCATTGCAGTTTTTGAATGCACGCGAAATCATTACGGCGGGAAAATACTGTTGACAACTGGATTAAATACATCAGAAATTTTGACAGCAGCACCTTACATTATTCAACAGAAAAGGCTTAATTCTCCTCCACGACAATGTCCGAACGCACGTTGATAAACTGCCCCTGCAGAAGTTGAACAAATTGGGCTATGAAACTGCCTAATTCGCCATACTCTCCAGATCTACTGACTACCACTTGATCAAGTACCTCGACAAATTTATGCGTGAGAATTGCTTCATAAACCTACACGATGTCCAAAACGCAAGATTTTTAGGTTACTGGCACCAATACACTTGTTTTGCGTTCGCAAAAGTATGTTGATTCTGATGGTGCTTATTTCGATCAATATTGTTTTCTTGTAGCCGAGATATGTTCATCTAAATTCAAAAGTTAAAAACTGCAAGAACTTTCTTGTCAACCTGATAGAATTTGATCAATACAAAATTTCGACGATTAAAAATTAAAATTAAAATTTGAATATCAAGAAAAAAGTGAAATCTTGTTCTTATTTTGACTGTTATTTTCATGTTTAATGCAATCTAAGTCTCGATCAACTTTATGTCTACTCAGACGAACTCAGAAATATGTACGAAATTTCAAACTGCACTCTTTAACTTATCAAAATGGGCAGATTATTCTCTTTCCGTCAGCAATGACTCATTATCTTCCTAATAATATTCTTAGTATTATTTTCATATTATATTCTTAATGTCGCCTGTAATGAGGATTGAACCTTCAATTTCTTCAGAACTAATTAAACAGCAATTTTTCCGCCACGTCACGAATCTATCTATATAATAAAGCTCAACGTCTGTGTCTGTTTGTACACCAGTAGGCTTCTATATCGTTTATTATTATTATATTAAAAACCCTATGCACGAACACACCGTTTCACGTAGAACTACCAAATTTGGCTAGATAATCCACCATATGGAGGGAGGTTTTGACGCATTACACCGCTCATTGTTACCAATGAAGGTGAGGCCCCAGGGGGTCACTTATAAATGGGAACCCTATGCACGCTCACACCGTTTGATGTAGAGCTACTGAACTTGTCATGATAACCCCATCAGACCCTTTTCATAACCTTTCGTACTTTCATAAATCAGTCCATTTTTTAAAGACTCTTTTTTTAACCCAGTCAACGGCAGCTACATCTGCTAATATATATATATATATATATATATATATATATATATATATATATATATATATATATATATATATATATATATATATATATCAATGTTAGGGCGATTAATCCGAATCAGAATCGGGAATCGAAAAAGTCGAAGCTTTTTGGGGTATCGGAATCGGTATCGGAAAAAATTGTGCCTATTTTCCGATGCCCAAAACGATTCTTGTTATCGTTTTTACTTCTTTGTTTTTGTTTCAAACTTAATTTTCCTCAGCTCGTATCAGTCATGAAATTATAAATATTTATGGATTTTAAACTACTAGTGAAACTCAAACTAATAAGTCTTACCCATAAGTGAATTTTTACATTTGCGAAAATATATGCATATTCTACGTGGATTTTTGTGGTAATCCGACCTCCCTCTAACAAAAGCAACGCTACATTTAGAAGTTTAAGCAGAATCGGAATCAGTAAAAGTATCGGAATCGTAAATTTAGTACAGAATCGGTAATTGTATCGGAATCGGGAAAATATTGTAATCGTCCCATCACTTATATATATATGTTTGTGTGTGTGTCTGTGTGTCTGTGCGTTTATCTGTGTGTTTGTATGCGCGTGTATGTCCATATTTTATATACAGAAGAATCTAAAAGCGTAATTGATAATTCCTGTACGCAACAAAAAAGTAATAAAATAAAGATATATAAAAAAATAACTTTAATATAAGTGAGACTGCATACAATCGTCTCAAACCGCAAGGTTATGCCAAAGATTTATCTGATCTTTACATTACTACATTGTATGATGCATTCACAACACACACATAAACACGTGCCAATAAACATTAAATGCAAATGGAACATTAAAAAAAAAAAGCATCCATAGCAGGCACCAAAATAGCCAACATTTCAAAGTATCTACATGTACTAAAAACTGTTATCAGATCAATGTTCCCAAGAGTGCAAATATCCTCACATAAACACGCACTTATCAACCCATAATACAACTTTTAAGACATGTTTTATGCTTAATAGATCAATGTGGCCTGTAACGCTGCGGTATTGCGCCAAGAAGACCAGAAGCCTAATTGATTACATTGTGGTCATAAACATGTTCGACCAATCACGATCTAGCCGTAGTAGTGTCATGGATCATCTTGATTCTCTACCGCAATCTGGCTATATCCTCCATCATAACTAGTAGGTCTTTGTAGGCGCATTTTAAGGCTAAATGATTCTTTAGATGGTTTTTCTGCGGCTTTTTCATTGAGTATCGTCCGTAGTAGTCTAATGCTTACAACTTCATTTTACCAATTACTCTATCCACTATGCTACGGGTCCTTGCATTGTAAACGTTGGGCTTTTGAAGGTGGAAAGTCAGTCATCATTGCGAACGACATTCAATAAAATACAACTGCGAATTACTTAGGAAACCAGTCATGACTGACAGAAACCAGTCATGGCTGGCAGAATGAGAGCATGCTACACCCGTGGATTAAATAAAGGTTTCCGTTTGAAATCCCATGCAGATTCCCGTGTTAGTCAGAAAAATTCCCAAGATACGCATGAAAAAGACTGGAGCTTACATCGACCGAGACGTTATAAAAATAACATTGAGGACGAGAACAGTAGTCCGAAGAATTAAAAAATACGAATAATCTATCCTAATCTCAAAAATTCATAAACGTCAAAATTAAATCAAAACTAAATAATTAATTAAAAGAAAAATCATCAACTAATTTTAATGTTAAACCTAGTGTTGGGACTATTTATTAGAATCAGGATTGGGAATCAGAAAAATCAGAACTTTTGGAAGTATTGGAATCGGTCTTGGAATCGGTCTTGGAATCGGAAAAAGTTGTGTCTCTTCTGATACCCAAAACGATTCCTTTGATATCATTTTTTTAATTTTTTATTTATTTAAAACAAAATATTACACTGATGGTGTTAATAATAACATTTTTTATTGATATAAATTTGCAGTTAAATAAAAATTATTAGATAACCGCCTCTTACAAATGTGTTTCTGCGTTTGAGAAAATATATGCACATTTAACATGTTATTTAACGATAATCGGAGAAAATAACAACTTTATAGTTAAGTATTTAGAGATTTATAAAGAATCAGAGTCGGTAATTGTATCGGAATCGGAAATTTATTATGACCTACCAGGCTGCACCCGAATAATGCATGATCACATTGACACAACAGCTCTTGCTAGATCCGTGAAATTAAACAACATTGATGCTGCTTAGTATAGATGAGTTACTATCTGCGATTACCAAGCGCAGTATATTGTTTTGTTCAAAATTAAAAGAAGGATTCTCAAAATCATCAAAAACATGTATCATCCCGGTTATATTATATTTACTGAGTTATGTATGCGAATGATTTTGAAAAGTAGATATACGTATTTAATTGGAATTCATTATTGAGATGAGTATTATTTATTAATTTATTTATTGCGGACTATTATCCTCATCTTTCTTAGTTGTTGTTTCACGAAGTTTCGGCCGTTTTGGTAACCTCGACGGGATAGAAACTCCGAATATCTTAACTGCATTCTTAGCAATTACTGCTATCCATAGTTGTTGTCGTCTCACCACGTCTTTTAGCCAAGTAAGCCTCTGGCCGGCTTTGGGTAGGCTTGAAACCGCTATCTTCAAATAATTCTTAACTGGAACCGTAGAGATTCAATGTGTCTATCCAGTGCGCCACCTGACGAAGGGCAGAGGAATAGTTGGCCGAAACGTTGTGAAACAACAACTAAAAAAGATGAGGACAACAGTCCGTAATAAATAAATTATTAGATATACGTAGATTAACAATCGAAATATGACCTTCGTTCCTTTGTCTGCTTTTTTTTTTCATACATTGTGTCACTTCAACAGCCCGACGTTTTACATCATAACTACACATGTCATTGTCCAATCATACAATACGTATAAACATGATATTTTCATTTATGCAGATTGCGTATGTATTATGATAGAATCGATCCTTTATTGGCTATTATATATTAGGGGAAATAATTTGCCTGACGGACTAATTCGTAAAAAAAAAATAAAAATAAAAAATAACAATGATAATGTCGTTCATAAAATTCTGCCTGTGTTTGTTTACAATATCACGTCAGCTGATATGTGGGCTTGAAGATGAATGCCCTGGAAAAGTCAATTTTGAATGAAAATCCGTGGCCGGCATTTTTTCTTTTTTGACGAAAGCATTATTTTCGGCACCACTTGACAAAACCTCTTGCTGCCACATGTTCATTTACCTGTTGAGCGTTTCTCCTTCCTCTGGCCGCATACAGCTGCTTCGCATTTATACGCCCATTCTCTTCGAAGTCCACTTTACTTCTGTTCGAACACCTGCTGTTTTTTACATCTTTTTTCTTTTTTTCTCGCGCACACTTCCTTATTTGCATATGCGCGTTTTTCGGCTGCTGCTTCTTAATCTAATCTCTTCGCAAGCCAGCTATCCTTCTCTGCTGCCGATATATTCCCACACTTTCATATGCACTGCGTTACGCATGTGTTTGACAATAATTAAATGTGTAACACGCAAACGTGCCAGCACTCACGTATGCATTGATAAATCACACAGAGTGTATAACTCTCCACACGATACGGCAGCTAAAAATGATACAAACAATGTACAAATGAAATTACACGTATACATTACAAGAGACAAGCTTACGCAGTTAAGAAAACTTACATTTTTAATCACGTTCTTAATCTCATTTTAATAGAAAAATATCAAGTAATTCGTTAGCCTATGACATTTAGCAACAATTTAGAATCATTTAAACTGTCAAAGAGGACGTTATTTGTCGCTTTAAAATTAATAAAGATAAGAAACGAGCAACATTTGGATATAACGAATCACTTATCAAAAACGCGAAAGAATAATAAAAAAAAAACGTTTAGAGATTAAAAAAAATATGTGTTATAATGCGTTCTTAAGTGGTTATGCTGGAATGGTCTGTAATACAGAATAAAATCTGCTATAATTTATATCCCCGGTGTAATAAGTGGCATAAAAGTAGACGCGAGTGCGGGGGTTACTTTTTTTTCAACGTCGTCTTTTATTAACTATCCTTGGTGCCCAGCGTTGTCCGGGTGTTTGGGGGGGTGTTGAGCGGAAAAGAAGTGGTTTTAGACAGGCAGGCTCGAACCCGTACCGTGAAGAGGGAAAAGAAAGTGAAAAAAAATCGTGACGTGTTTGCTGTTGCGCCCATCGCCAAACTGAAAGTGACGTTAAATTAAGGCTAGACAATCGAAAAAGGGGGTGACTTTCGAAAATATTGGCGAAAAAAAGCGACTCCTTCCTTGTAAATGAGTACCCAATTGAGGATGAAGTAATTTATGTTTTTTGGCCAATCTCTCGATATCTGTCGTCCGAATGGTCGCGGTTCAATATATATATATATATATATATATATATATATATATATATATATATATATATATACCGATCTCGTGGAAATCTGTCGCCTCTGTCGAAGGCATACATACATACATACATACATACATACATACATACATACATATATATATTTAAACAGACAGGTGAGATTTATATTATATATGATTGAAAGCAAAAATATACATGTGAATAATGAATATTAAAACATTATTCTGCTTAAGTTGTTTTTTAACATAGATCAATATCTAGCATATAATTCTGACGGAACAGATTATTCTATACGAATTATGTTAAAAGTATATATATATATATATATATATATATATATATATATATATATATATATATTCATATATATATATTCATATATATATATATATTCATATATATATATATATTCATATATATATATATTCATATATATATATATTCATATATATATATATATTCATATATATATATATTCATATATATATATATATATATATATTCATATATATATATATATATTCATATATATATATATTCATATATATATATATATTCATATATATATATATTCATATATATATATATATATCCATATATATATATTCATATATATATATATATATCCATATATATATATTCATATATATATATTCATATGCATATATATATTCATATATATATATTCATATGCATATATATATTCACATATATATATATATTCATATATATATATATATATATTCATATATATATGAGCAAACAGTTAATGAAATATGTTAAAACAACCACTTTGAAATGAGTTAAAAACATATTTAATCTGAAAAGGAAACACTAGATAAATGGATAGTCCTTAATCCGCGGAGTTTCGAAGAAATACTCTCCTTCTCATATATATATATATATATATATATATATATATATATATATAAGAGAGAGAGAGAGTTAAAAGGCTATCACAATGCGAGGCATGGAATAAAGTCGGTGTTGAGGAAGAAAGAAAAAAACTAGTGACAATTTGCAAATCAATAAATATATACATACTTGTCTATATAATGATGTATTATTAATACCGTTGCGAATAAATTGGTATGATATACAATATATATAGACATATATACTTATTGATTTGCATATATATAAACATGTGTATATACTTATTGATTTTCAAATTGTCACTGTTTTCGTCTTTCTCCCTCAACACCGACTGCATTCCTTTCCTCGCATTGTGATAGCCTTCTATATACCTCCCTAACACAATACTTCAATCAAACTACATTTCATATATATATATATATATATATATATATATATACTAGCAGGACGCCCGATGTTGCCCGGTCGTAAAATACGCATAAATATTGTATTTTACTTAATACAGACACTGAGACATGTGCATGCGAGTATTATGTTTTTCTAAACAGTTCACGTCTTGTAAGTAAAAAAATATATACTCGAGCTGAGTTCGAAACCAAAACCTAAAGACAGTGACTCAAGTACGATAACTATTAAGCCAGCTGTGCTCTATTGCACAGGGGATTTCATATTGGGGAGACGGCGCTGATGAAGTGGAGATGGAAGAGAGAAGTGACATTTATAACATTTTACAGTGTATGGTTTTTTATAACATATCTCGTAGGAGAGTTGAGGGAGGGTGATCAGTTGTTATATCACAAGAGGAGGGACAACTTATTACTTAGATAGAGGGGAGACACCTTTCTTGGATGAGTTATTCAAAGTTCATTAAAGATGAGTGGGAACAAAGTTCATATAAGATGATTTCACATTACCTTTGTTGTAGAAAGATGACACGGAGACGGCAGTTACAAAAATATGAGATGTTCTTTTATTCCATTTGACCGGTCGAAATGATGATCACATCCAGGAATGCAAAGTTGTTTCTACATGTTTAAAACTTTCCCTTTCGCTTCTAAAGGGGTACTTTCCTCTGATTCGATCCGGACTCGACTATGGACTCTGTCTCTCTCTCTCTGTCTCCTATCTTCGTCTCTAACTCTTTCTGTCCGTCTGTCCAATCTCACTAAAACTAGCAAACTATATTGAGAATTAATTTTCTGCTATGACGTCATGTATGGCTTCAAAACGTGCCACACACACGTGGAAATTCACGTGGCCTAGACATGCGTGGTTCGCACATGTCCAAACCATTTCTACAGACAAAGAATTCTTACTAACCTATTTTTCGACCTAACCTATTTTTCAACATATTTAAATTTCATTGTTCTTTATTTTTTCTGACCTTATTTTAATTCAGTTTTCATAAAAAGAATTGAACAATTAAAATTCCTTTTCCAACAACATCTCTAAACTATTTTATGTGAAACTGAACAATGCCATATTCCTTTCTGAATCTATTTCTGAACCTTACTTACAAGGTTCGAATCTCGGTCTATCTAATATTTTTCTTACAAGGAAAAGGCTCTTTTTCTTGTAACAACACGAGCTTTAAAAAGTGTATTCCGACGTATTTATTCCCAACATAAAGAAGCTGTCATGTTTCACGGAAGCGCATACGCATTCGTAAAACAGTTGACAGATAGATAAAAATCCGGTCACCCCCACGTACCAATTTTTCAATTTTTATCCTTTTAGCAGCCCTTTATTCCGGATGAAAACAGATTAAAAATTTTTCCCCGTGTCTGGATTTCCTATATACAAAATTTAAAGTCTGAAGTTCAAATATTCGCTGAGTGTATAGGTTAAGAAGTGTCCTCACACACATTTCCATTTTTTTTAGGTATATAGACATACACTTTGTATATCATACCGCTTTAACCGCAACATTTTGGGGGCTCATGCATACAATTGTTTCGACCCTTCACTGATATTTTTATACATGATTCCTTGCATGCATGTTTTTTTTAATATTTTTTATATCAGCTATGGCACTCATCAGCGCTAAGAATAGACATAAAAAACAAACAACGAAGTCGCAGACGTTGACGCGTTAATGAATCCTTTACAGCCTAGCATCATATGCTACGCGCCAAGTACATGATCCAGTATTATTACTACAAATAGTATTGGGACGATTAATCGGAATCGAAAATCAGAAAAATCGGACATTTTTAAGATATTGAAATTTGTATGAGAATCGAGAAAAATTTTAACCTAATTTCCAATTCTAAAAAACGACACTTGTATTTATTTATTTTGTTCAAAACGGAGTTACCTGTTGCTGGCTTATGTGAAAAATATACATGAAAATATCATGATGAGTTTATCAAACACATAAAAGGGTTTATTTATAGACTAAAATGGAGTAGTTCTAATATAGTATAATAATATAATATATAATAATAGTATAATAATATAATAATATGGAACACGTACATCAAGTCTGTTGCCAAGGTCGCTGGAAAGATGGTGGGGTCCTTCTACCGCTCCAGAAGATATTTCACTACTGATGCAATTCTCTATCTATATAAAAGCCAAGTGCGTCCAAGGATGGAATACTGTTGACATATCTGGACAGGAGCTGCCAAAAACAGCCTATCCTGCCTTGACAGAGTACAAAATAGACTTTGTGGCTTAGTGGGGGATGCCCTTTTCTCTACCCTGCAACCTCTCTCCCACAGAAGAGACGTTGCGAGCCTATCCTTGTTTTATCGTTATTTCCATGACAGGTGCTCGTCTGAACGCCAATCTCTGGTCCCCCCTCGCCAATCCTTCACGAAAAACACCCGTCTAGCTGAATCCACTGTGAAAAATTTCCCCTACTCTATATCTGTGCCTAAATCAAAACGCGGATTCCATGAACAAAGCTTCTTTCTTAGAACTGCACGCCTGTGGAACTCTGTTCCGTCTGCCTGCTTCCCTCCGGACTACAACTTGGATGTCTTCAAGTCCAATGTTAACAAATTCCTAATGAACCGCCACCTTAAGTAAACACTTCATCAAATCTCCACACTAACGTAGCAGATGTTCAAATCATAGAAGTTATACTGTATTTAAATAAAATATTTAATTAATAATTTCAAATAATACATCTCAAAATATGGGGCGACTAAAATGTAAACAACGTCGATGACTACAAATATATATATATATATATATATATATATATATATATATATATATATAACTACTTCATTTACTCACATAAAATTAATATACGAAAGTATAGATTTATGCGTAAACTTTAAGTATTTACTTCAAAAGTGCTCAATACGTAGGTAGAGCTAGTTAGTAATTTATAAAATATATATGGCGATTAAGTCTATATTTTTATATTGTCATTTTCTCTCTCTCTCTCTCTCTCTCTCTATATATATATATATATATATATATATATATACATATATATATAAGCTCAAAACTTCAGCAGCCCAGAAGAAGTACCCTCAACTGTGCGACTCTGGGATCAGCCGAAAGCCACCCTGCGGACATCTGAGGAGGTCCAGGGGTTTTCCACTAAAAAGAACCGGGATTAGTTTGATGAAAGTAATGAAGAAATACGAGAATTGTTGGAAAGGTAGATATCAGCCCACCGGGCCTACTTTGCACGCCCTTCCTGTCCGCTGAGGGGAGCAGCCTTCCGTCACATCTGCAGCAACCTCACGTGCAAGCTTAGAATCTTAAAGAACGAGTGGTGGTCCAACCTCGCAGTAAGGACGCAGCAGTACGCAGACGCTGGTGACTACAGAGGCTTTTATGAAGTCCTCAAGACAGTGTATGACCCCCACGCACCGCGTCCAGAGTCCACTGCGTAGTGCGGACGGCCAAACGCTCCTCACGAATCGAGCATCTTTCCTGAACCGTTTGTCTGAGCATTTCCAAGCTCTCTTCAGAGCTGACTGGGTCATCCAGGACTCAGAAATCCTTCGCATCTCTCAATGCCACCCAAAGTGGAATTGGATGAACCTCCCTCCATGGAAGAACTCAATGTGGCCATAAAACAGTTAAAGAGTGGAAAGGCGGCAGGAATAGGCTGGATTCCACCAGAGATCTGGAAATATGGAGGCCCAGTGTTGTACAGCAGACTCCATGAGCAAGGAGAACTCCACAGGATCTCCATGATGCAGTCATTCTTACCTTGTACAAAAACAAGGGCGAAATGTCAGTCTGCTACAACTGTCGGGGGATCACCTTGCTCTCCATCGCAGGTAAAATCTTTGTCCGTTTGCTCATAAACCTGACCAAGGCAAGGAACTTTGGCTGATTTTGGAGCGTTTCGGCTGCTCCCCAAAGCTCGTCAGCATGATAGTTCAGTTGCATGAGAATCAGAGCGGTCAGGTCAGAGTAAATAACAATCTCTCAGAACCCTTCCTTATCGTCAATGGCGTAAAACAGGGGTGCGTTCTGGCACTATGTGTGCCTGTAGGTTAGAGGGTAGTGTTACTTTATGAGGCATTTTTTATATTTTCCATCTTTCGAATAGTCACTTAGTATTTTGATAAAATTGATGTATTTAGGTTACGTGTGTTTCTGGTTCCATTTTCTTTTTTTTCCACGAGTACTTTTGATTTGCTTCCTTGGATCTTCATAGCCTTAGTGTGTTTACAAAAAATGCCTTTATTTTTTAAATTTTATATTATAATTTTTTTTTAAACGGTTAGTAATTTAAAGCTTTAAAATGAACGTCTGCGATGATGAGATGTTTAACGCGAATTTGATTTTGTTAAAAATAAAAATGGAAGAAGAATACTCGTGGTAAGTTGAGAATAATTAATTCTACCAACAAAACAGTTTGGCAAAACATTTAAACCTTAATTTCAGAGATTTATAGGAAGGTAGCATTGTTGTTGGAATCCTTACTGTAATTTTAATCAATACCTATAATATGATTTGGATCCTGAAAAATATCTGAAATTTAAGGCTTATGGGATCTTAAGAAGAAATTAAAATTTAGTGAACCTTGCGTAATTGGTGGCTAATAACTATGGACCCAGTTTGATGTAAATACAGTTATGATTTTTTTTTATCCTGGGACCAAAAAATCAACAAAGATTAGATAATTCCTGTAATGATCCGGTCCCTGTTGATTTTGCGGCGAGAGTTTAGTTCTGTGCAGTTCTAGAATGTCCATCCGGCCACGCCTTGACTTTTCCCTTTGAGAAGGGTTTAGCATATTGGAAATCGCCTGAGACGCCTTACCAGGGAATGCTGATAAGGCTATCCAGGCACTTTTTGTATGTCAGAGTGCTCCTCCTCGAGGGCGCTGACTTCTCAGTCCCACTTTCCGACCCTTGTGTCGCATTTCTTGCAGTGGGAGCGAACTAAATACTTTTAATTTAATGTAAGTCTGAAGTATTTGAATTTTAGATCGGAGATTACGCCCATCTTATTATCCTTAAAAAGATTTATAAAAAATTTCCACCGAAATTGAAATTCAATGATATATGTGTGTGTGTGTGTGTGTGTGTGTGTGTGTGTGTGTGTGTGTGTGTGTGTGTCTCTGTGTGTATGTATGTTTGTATGTGTGTATACACACACACGCACATATATGTGTGTGTGTATGTTTGTGTGTGTATACACACACACACGCATATATATATATATATTATTATTATTATTATTATTATTATTATTATTATTATCATTATTATTTACTACAATAATTATTAAGTACTAAAGACACTAGTGTTTCATCCTTTCGGGAATCATCAGTGCATTGAAAAAACTGGAACATTTGGGGGAATCGGTATCTGTCGATATCGGAAATATGTGTGCCTATTTTTCGTTGCCAAGAACAGAATTCTTGTAATTGTCATTTCTATTTGATTTGGTTTAAAGCAAAATCCACTTCTGGTAGCAATAATAAAATAAACAATAATAAACATTAAACTACCAATAAAACTCAAATCTATAGATCCCCACACAAAAATGTATAATTTACGTGCGACAAACTATCTGCATATTTAAGATGTGTTTTTACAGTAATCCAGAAAATAACAATGTTATAGTTAGATATTTCTCTAATATACATATATATATATATATATATATATATATATATATATATATATATATATATATATATATATATATATATATATATATAAGTTTCGTGGTTTAATTTTAAATTCTGAAAAAACAACATATAGACACATAATATCCCCTTCTATGTATTCCTTTGTCAAGCAATAAATTCTTAAATCGAATATATGTCTCTATATGTTGTTATTTCAGAATTTAAAATTAAACCACGAAACTTATATATTGCTCTATTCTAAAATATTGAGCTTTTCTTTTTTTGCTAGGATCTCCTTGAAAGTATTACTTCAAGTAATATCTATCAGGATTTTTCATCTGAATTCTATCAGTGTCTTATCTCGCTTATATATATATATATACATATATATATATATATATATATATATATATATATATATATATATATATATATATACATAGATAGATAGATAGATAGATAGATGTTGTTTTTTTGTTTTGTTTTGGTTTCAGCGATATGTTTTGAATGAATTCAATTATTTACGAAAGTGCATTTTTACCTAAATGCGAGTTGGGAATAATTTTCCCTTTTAACCAACCTGGTACCCCTACATGGGGAGCGGTATATATATATTATTTTTAAAATGTAAGTATCCACTGACACGTAGATACAGCCACTCTGATGAGTCGTAGACGACGAAACACGTGTCAGTGGATAATTACATTTTAAATATTATATATATATATTCATATTTCCTGAAAATCGAATGTAGTTAGATTTTCACAAAGACCTTGCACCCTTTTTCACCCCATTTGCATTAAAATGAATATGGTCTATATTACAACGTCCTATGCTTAACAGTTTTGCTTCCAAAATAATAATAGTCCGTGTATTAGTTTATGAGCGAATCGTGTACATACAAATATATACATATGTACACATACCAAACCTTATGTATCTCTATATACGTGTGTGTGTGTGTGTGTGTGTGTGTGTGTGTGTGTGTGTGTGTGTGTGTGTGTGTGTGTGTGTGGATGTGTGTGTGGATGTGTGTGTACTTTTGTCTTGAATTCCTCCTCTGCACATTATGTTTTTCCCTACTTTTTCCAGAAACAAAAAAAAAGAGAAGAATTGGAAAGAGATGTCTTGCCCCATTCGGTTTAATTCAATAAGCAAGCGCACTCATGTGTATTCGAGATTACTCTAAAAAAATAAGTTCGGCATATGTTCCGGCGACCTTGTAATTATGGCGCTGAGGTAGGTGAGGGTCAATATAGACGAATCGCCCTTACGTGTGTGCCACTGTGGAAACGTGTAGGAGGGAGTTCCTTATCGAAGCCTACACTAAAACATACACACATGCACGAACACACACACATGTATGTCATGTTTTTTTATGTGGCTATGTATTCTTATAATAATAATAATAATAATAATAATAATAATAATAATAATAATAATAATAATAATAATATAATATAATATCATATCTATATAAATTTTAGTTATTTATCGAATTTACACTGGCATCTGAAGCCTACATTTTCTATTTAAAAAAACTATCAAAATGAACGTCTTATTATACTCAGTTAGGGATATTCGAACGACTAAATAAAGGTTAAATAATTTTCATATCGTCTTACAAACGAGATTTCGTTAATTAATTATTCATTTTTTTATGATTTCTTATTGGATTAGTTTTATTTAACTATTACGTTTAGTTCTTTTTATGCATATTTGCTACATTATGCATTATTGCGTAGCATTTAGTAAAAAAAACGTTCTAACACATGCACATGCATTTATCTCTCTCCATATATATATATATATATATATATATATATATATATATATATATATATATATGTAGAATAGATTATATATATATAATAGCAGTTTAGCCCGGCTTTTCTCGGGCCCTATTCCTATTTACTGTTCATAACTTGCCCTACATGTGAATAAACTTTAGACCAAAGTTTTTCTCAGAAATTTCGTAGAGACCGTAGAGGTCAATGTTTTTACACTTTGACCCCAATTTAGACCCCTTAATATTTATTATTTTGATCTCGAATCAAAAATAAAAGTTTTAACCATGTCCATGTTACCTACATCTAAAATTTCAAGTCTGACGGATTTTCACAAGATCAGTATCGTTTTTAAGTTTCAGGCGACAAATATCGAAAATTCGGCTAAAAACATTAATATCTTCACCTTAAACTGGGCACTTTCCTACGAGCCGGGGGGTTGCTTTTTTCGCTGATATTTTTGAAAGTCATCCTCTCCTTTCGATCGTCTGGCCTTAATTTAAACATAAGTAAGTTCCGGTTTGTTGGTTGTCGTAACAGCAAAGACGTCAGATTTTCCCCCCGTTCTTTTCCTCCTTTGCGGTACGAGTTCGAGCCTGCCTTCCAACTACCACATTTTTTTTTACTCAACACACACATCCAAACACCCGGGCAACGCCGGACTTAAATGTTAGTATATCTATACAAGTGAACGTGTCTGTGTGTGTATCTGTGTATCTGTGTGTCTGTGTGTGTACATTTTCCTACGCAATAACTACAGACTCAAAATTTAATATACAGTGTACTGGTATTTGGGCAAATCGTTGTAATCAATTTTCGGCCAGAAATTTGGCTGTTAAGGGGTCAAAGTTCAACGATTTGACCTTTGAGAACTCTACCAAACTCCTCCGACAATTTTGGGTCTAAACACTTGAAATTTTATATATAGGTTCTGTGGGCATGGATCTAACTTAACTTGATTTCAGCCCAAAACAATAAATGTTAAGGGGTCATAATAGGAGTCAAAGTTTTAAAAAATAACCTCTGCGGTCTCTACAAAATTACTCAGACAATTTCTGGTCTAAGCATTTGAAATTTGACGTAAAGGATATTCAGAGATAGGGCAAGCTTTTTAATCGGTATGGGTCGAAAATTTTTACTTACCAATATATAAATGTATGTATGTATGTATGTATGTTTGCATGTCTGCCTAAAACTTTCGGCAGAGGCGATGGATTTTACAAGATCAGTATTGGTTTTAAATTCGTCCTTTCATACGACAAATATTGAAAAATTGGTTAAAAAAATTAATATCTTCACCTTCAACTGGGCACTTTTCTACGGGGGGGGGTCGCTTTTTTCGCCGATACTTTTGAAAGTCATCCTCTCCTTTCGATTGTCTAGCCTTAATTTAAACATTAGTCACTTCCGGTTTGGCGGTGGTCGTAACAGCAAAGACGTCAGGTTTTTTCCCATTCTTTTCCTCCTTTGCGGTACGGGTTCAAGCCTGCCTTCCTACTACCGCTTTTTTTTTTTTTTTTGCTCAACACACGCATACAAAGACCCGGGCAACGCCGGGCTTTAATGCTAGTTTATCTATCTATATACCTATAAAAGTGAAAGTGTCTGTGTGTGTGCGTATCTGTGTATCTGTATGTCTGTGTGTGTCAATTTCCCTACGCAATAACTCTGTCAATTTTCAGTCTACTGACTCGAAATTTGATATATAGGGTATTGAGATTTGGGAAAATCGATGTGATCTTTTTTCGGCCAGAAATTTAGCGATTATGGGGTCAAAGTTCAACGATTTGACCTTTGAGAACTCTATCAAACTTCTCCGACAATTTGGGGTATAAACAGTTGAAATTTTAGATAAAGGTTCATTGGACATGGATCTAACTTAATAACTTAATTTGAGCCCAAAAATAATACATTTTTAGGGATTATAATAGGGGTAAAAGTTCAAAAAATTGACTACTTTTTTTTTGCTCAACATAAATTTCCAAATGCCCGGGCAACGCCGGGCAGTCATGCTAATATATCTATAAAAGTGAACGTGTCTGTGTGTTTGTGTGCGTGTACATTTCCCTACGCAATAACTCTGCCAATTTTAAGTCTACAGACTCGAATTTTGATATACAGTGTACTGAGATTTGGGAAATCTTTGTGGTCGGTTTTCGGCCAGAAAATTGGCTGTTAAGGGGTCAAAGTTTAACGATTTAACCTTTGAGAACTCCTCCGACAATTTTGGGTCCAAACACTTGAAATTTTAGATATAGGTTCTGTGGACATGGATCTAACTTAATAACTTGATTTGAGCCCAAAACGATAAATGTTAAGGGGTCATAATAGGGGTCTAAGTTAAACAGAAAAATAACCTCTGCGGTCTCTACCAAATTACACAATCAATTTCTGGTCTAAACATTTGAAATTTTACATAAAGGGTATTCAGAATGAGGCACGCTTTTTAATCAGTATGGGTCGAAAATTTTTAGCTACTAATATATAAATGTGTGTATGTATGTATGCATGTCTGCCTAAAACTTTCGACAGAGGCGACGAATTTTACCAAGATCAATATTGTTTTTAAGTTTGACCTTTCAGACGACAAATATCAAAAGATTGGCTAAAAACATTAATATTTTCACCTTCAACTGAATACTTTTCTACAGGAGGAGTCGCTTTTTTCGTCAGTATTTTTAAAAGTCATCCTATCCTTTCGATTGTCTAGCCTTAATTTAAACATAAGTCACTCCGGTTTGGCGGTGGTCGTAACAGCAAAGACGTCAGGTTTTTTCCCGTTCTTTTTCTTAGCGGTATCTTGTCTTTGTGTGCGCGTATAACAGTGTTTACCACACTACTATAAAATATACAAGAAATAAATGTTTCCATAGTCAATAAAAGTTACTTTTATGGCAGAAAAGTTCATTGGTTTGTATTTTTAAGTAGTTTGTAAAAAAAAAAATTTTTAATTCAAAAACCGGTTAAAAAAAATCAAAATGGCAGCGACTTTGAAATAGAGAGCCCCGTTTTCAATTTGAAGCAGGGGCACCTGAGCATTCTGTGTTAATAATTTAAGAGAGTTCCGTCAACGTAAGGAATATTTATAAACATATCTTAATGTTTTCCGTTATTTTGTGCTTGAGGAATATTCGATTATGGCATGTGTAGTTTAAATAAAAATTAATTTAAGTAGTTATCGAATCAAATTTCGCTTTAATTTCGGTTCGCTGAAATTATTTCAAGTAAAGAGCATTAAAAATTATTCCAAAACAAAAATAAAACATGAACTGAACTTTTATTGACTATGATAACATTTATTTCTTGTATATTTATTTTTTCAGATAGTCGTTTGTTGGCTTTTCTGCTAAACACTCTTACTACATAATATCGACGAAATATCGATAAACAAAGAAAGAAAAACAGTTTTGAAAAATAATGAAGATTTACTTACTTTAGTAAAATAATCTGAAACAGCAAAATGGGATATTAAAAAAGTAAACACGTAATTACTTTAGTTTTTTAACGCAAAGAATCGATATAAATATGAATAAGAAGAAAATGTTGCCCTTTTCAAGCGGAACAGCTTCGTTCCAGTTTTACAGTATTGAATGGTGTAGTACTGCGCCGTCGGATTCAGGGTTGTACTATTGTAATGTAAAGAACGCGCAGAAAGGATTGTAATCAACTGAATTCCTTCTAGTACACTAACAAAAAAGCTTAAACAGATATATAAATAGAAATAAAAAGGTTATGTAAATGTTTTTAAAAAGACACGTAATCACGTGAGCAGGATTTTTTCCTTCTTTTGACACGATAACAAGTAACGTTCTTATTTTTTATTATTTATCTATTTTCGAAAGAGTGCTACGTACAAGTGGAGAAGTAAAAAAAAACAGAGTTATGCAAAATTTGTCTCGAGAATTGTTTAAAGTTCCGACTTTTTTTTGTCTTTCACTTTAATAAGAACGTGAATTCATGACGTGAATTTATTCGACACAATATGATTCAAGTATAAAAAAATAAATAAAAGCTTAGGTGAATTAAGATTAAAGTTAAGGTGTTATTGTAGGCCCTCACTCCTTTTAAAAAACCTTGTTAAACTTTGTGACACATTTCAATTCTATAGAGGTAAGGCGCGAACGAACACCCAATAATTTTATTATACCATATTTCTTCAAACTACAACATAATTATCAGAGTATAGTTACGCAGATAGATATGAAAAGTTTTGTTAAAGTTTGTGCCATGTTTCCATGGAGTACAGGCGCGAACGCAGACCCCACAATTTTATTATACAATCCCTATTTAAGTTGAAACATACTTATCAAATATTATTATGTACATCTATATCAGAAACACTTGTAAACGTTTTTTTTTCATACTTTGGGGGCCAGGCGCGAACGCAGACCGCACAATTTTTATGAGCCACCGTTCTGCCAGATAAAACATACACATTCCTGATCCTAGATACATCTATCATTATATGTAACTTTTTTTAAAATAGCAACCACATAGGAGCCTATTCATAACCAGACACACAGACACACACACACACACACACACACATAGACGTTCAGCTTTATATACATATATATATACTAGCTGTACCCGGCCATGCGTTGCTGTGGCTCAGTTTGTTCAAATGGAACACATGTGAAAGTAGAGAAAAGTGTGATTCTTTTTTTCAAGAGAATGTACAAATTATTTTTTAACAGATGTTAAGAAAATAAACAGAAAAATACTTCCATCATTAATTATGCAAAAAAATAAATAAAATGTTGATTTAGTGTTTCAATATGCTTATAAATTACGATAAAACTTGCTGAGTATGCACTGTTTTACGGTTGTTGTAAAAATGGAACGGAAACTTAAATTTTGCTTCCTTTTAATCTTTCTTAATTTTTTAATTGTGCCCCCCAAACGAATATAATCAAAACAGTAACATTCAACAATTGTACTTTATGTATATAAAACACAAAATATTTATTAAAAAAAAATTTTTTTTTTTAAAAGTTAATAACGAAAGGGAAATAATTCCATTTTTAAACGAAAAAGTCAGTTTACCTAACTTACTGTATTAATGCTATTTTTTTAAGCAAGAAAAAAAAGGTAAATATCCAGATACGCTTGTACAGAACACCGACCACTCTAATTTGTTTTTTTTATAGGTAATTGAGGTCGCTGACAACGAATCTGATAGTCAAACTTGGGGCAAATTTACCGTTTGCATGGTACTTACCCCTGAACCCACGAACTTCTTTCCATCATTTTGCAGCATCCGTTTATGCTACGCGCATGCACGCTGTAGCATAAACGACGGCTTCACCAAGCAAACTATGTTGGGGGAGGGGATTTTTTTTTCCAGGACATAGAATTTTCTAATTTTCAAAAATACATTATAGCGCTTTTTGGGTGGAAAATTTAAAATTAGCTGAAAAAGAAATAAAATAAGAAAAGGAAAGGACACCAAGTTGGAGTAGGGGGGGTAATTTATCTGTTTTATCTGTTTGTTTATCGCGCGCCCCAACATCACATCCCCCACCCCCACCCCAAACAAATTAGAGTGGTCGGTGTTCTGTAGTAGCGTATCTGGATATTTACAAAAAAAAAATATTTAGGTTTGGCTATAAATTCCTAAACTCATTTCACCCTAAATAATTTAGGTGACTGAAATAGGAATCTAATTGAATCTTTAATTTCCTGAATAGTATCCGATAATTCATTTTTCTTCGAGTTATATCGAATACATTAATACGGACTTTAGGGGCTTTTTTCGTAATGTTACTGTAAAAATTATTTTTGGGTTTGTATTACTGTACACATAGATTCGAAAAAGTTGTCAAAAAACAAATATATAACAAATAAATGTTATCAAAGGCAAGATAAGTTACTTTTCTACCAAACTGGATATATTTTTCGTGTTTTTATTCAATGTAACATGTTTATTCAGCTCGAAAAGCATACAGTGTTTACCGATGTATTGGAAAATTCAAAATGGCGGCCGACTCTCTCTTTAACACCGTAAGTTCGGAAAAAGGTGTAATAAATAATAACCTCGACAAAATACTGTTAGAAATTCGCTCAATATATGTTTCCGTGACATAACTTGACATATATTCGGTGTTTGGCTAGTAAATCTCTTGTACTCTTGATTGTACTCCCCTTTTCCAGGAAATCTTCCAAAATAGGCCCTTCGAATCCCCCCAAAAATTGTTAGCATAACTTTTCATGCAGAAAGTTGACTCTAGATATTTTTTTCTTTATTGGGGAGGACGGATGTTTCCGCTCTAAGCTTTGTCTCTTAGTTTCAGGACTGATTCATTTTCAGTGACTATTCTTCACCGTCATTATTGTAGCGGTTCAGTAACATTTGGCGGATCTCCACACGTCTACGCTTAGACTCTTCTGTAAGCTGTCTTGGTATCGACCTTGCGGAAACATTATTGTACCTAAGAATTTCATGAGTGATTTCTCGAGCAGAGCCAAAACTAATCTGCAAAGATTGTGCGATCTCGTCAATGGTAATGCGATTGGTTGTCAATATCATTTGTTGAGCTTGCACAGTCTCCTCTTCTACCTGTGAAGGTTAATGGACATCCTGTTCCTTCCGCGTGTTCCACAGTGGTCCGGCCAGTTTAAACTTCTCAATCCATTCAAATACTGTTCTTTTCAATAGTGCATTGTCTCCATATTGTGCTAAAAGTTTTTTCATGAATTTCTGACCCCCCCCTCGGTGAACGTTCTGACCACAAAACTCGAACCACAGCGCGTTGTTCTTCTTTGGGCCATTGTGAACGTGGAGCGTCCATTTTTATCAACTGAAAGCAACACGTGTTAAAACTGAACGAACAGTTAAATTTACTGGTCGTGATCACGTGACACAATAGTCGACGCGCGTTAAAAAATTGTGAAAAACCCTAAAGAAAGAGCGCGCTACGGAGTAGTCTGCGAATACTACAAAATTATATATGGTAAAGAGTATAAGTTAGTCAATCCAAAGTGCTCAATATCCCGTCAGTGTTTTTTTTTATATTATTCTATTCCCGAAAATCTACTCGTCCTATGTGGGGGATCCTAAGAGTAATACCGCAATATCATATCTGATAAGTCGTATATAGTTTTTTTACTACATACGACTTATCATATATAAGTGCTGAATATCCTAAGTCGAGCGAACATGTTTAAAGGCAGGGTCTCTCGAAAAAATCAACATTAATATATTGTGTTTTATACTATTTTATTTAAGAAAATCTTAGCAGGTTCTATTTCTTTTATTCCGGTAGCCCTGTTATTCTATTGTGTGAAGGGTAGTTATCTGTTTGTATGTTTGTATGTTTGTCTGTTTGTATGTTTGTATGTCCAACTAAAAGTCTAAAATTACTAATCAAAACCCACAAAGATGTTTATCTATGTATTTATTTGCGGACTATTATCCCCATCTTCTAGTCGTTGTCCGCAAATAAGTAAATGGATAAATAATATAAATTACTCATCTCACGTAGAATTCCAATTAATTAAATAATAAGACAAAGGTGTCTTTTGTATTTGTTAATTTTCTTTTGTATTTGTTAATTTTCGTTTGTATTTGTTAATTTTTGGATTATCTTAAAAACACGTCTAATATATGATTTTTGCAATCGTAAAAAATACTCATATACGAATGTAACGTATTTATCATTTTATCATTAGTACTAACAACGGAAGATAAAGTTTAAACAAAATCGCACCCCCCTCTCAACAAGCGAAAGTATTTTTTATAAACACGTATCAATGGTCAAAGTAACTTCTACACAGAGCACCATTCTATATCCAATCTCTGTTAATAGTGTTATGGCGGTCAAGTCAATGAAAGAAATTCTCATTTTAATTTATAGATGAGTTAATTGTTGTTATGTGGGCATTTGATTTGGGTGTAATCAAAAACTTTCTTGTCAAACTCATTGCCTTTACTTTTTTCTAATCTCAAAACTTCGTCTCATTAGCGTTAATATGAGCATGCATATGTACATGTTGCAAAAGTGTTTTATTGTTTAAATTACCTGGAGTATTATAAAAGATGCTGGAAGTGATCCCCGTTGACCTGTATGCAGTATCTGTAAACGTTTAACAACGTTTACAGATACTGCCTGTAGATTTTCTCTGGTGATTTTTCTGGTAGCGCTGGTAATGTTCGTCTTTAGTTGGTCTAGATAATTTTTAAAATATAAAAACAAAAGTTTATGCAAATAATCCTTACAATGTAATTCGAATCCTGAGTGCGGATGTGTCTAACTGATGAGCCCAAATGAGGGCGAAACTCGAGTCTTGGACTTCCGGTTCGTTAGCTGTCATGGCTCTTGTGAGTTGCGGCGTTGTTTGGCTGTGGAATTTATTATACAATCTCTCACATTCTGAAAATCATATATATATATATATATATATATATATATATATATATATACACACAAACACACACACAAACACACACACACATATATATACATATATATATATAATTTTTAAGATATATTTATCCACTAACACGTGTTTCGTCGTCTACGACTCATCAGAGTGGCTGAATCTAGCGAGATTCGAAATCGGGACTCCACGGTAATGAGCCTAAACCCTTTATCTGCTGGTTCATCTCGCACAACTGTTTGGATATATCGCGATTTTCTTGTATGTTGTTTTTATTTTTGCGATACGTTTTGAATGAATTCAATTATTTACGAAAGTGTTTTTTTTTTTACCTAAATGCGAGTTGGAACTGTCGAAATAATTGAATTCATTCAAAACGTATCGCAACGCAGAAACAAGCAACATATACTTAAATCACGGTATATCCTAATAGTTGTGCGAGATGGACCAGCGGATAAAGGGTTTAGGCTTATTATCGTGGAGTCCCTATTTCGAATCTCGCTAGATTCAACCACTCTGGTGAGTCGTAGACGACGAAACATGTGTCAATTTTTTTAAATAATATATATGCCGCTCCCCATGTGGGGGTACCAAATTGATTACAGGGAAAATTATTCCCAACTCGCATTTCTGTAAAAATGCACTTTCGTAAATAATTGAATCCATTCAAAACGTATCGCAAAAACAAAAACACAAACAAACAACACACACACACGCACACAAACACACGCACACACATATATATATATATATATATATATATATATATATATATATATATATATATGTATATATATATATATACTATCAAAAGTACCCGTCGTTGACTGGGTTCAAAAACAGCCCACAGAAAATGGACTCTGATTTATGAAAGTGTGATAGTTTATGAAAAGGAAGGGTTGTAAATTTGGGTTGAATTTAGGGGTATCAAAACCAAAGCAAAATATGATGAAAGTAAAAATAAAATAGATAAACCCCATAATTTATTATACCATACATTGTTCACATTGAAACACTTATCACAATATTCTGTGGATCTATATTAAAAAACCTTGTTATACTTTGTGACATATTTCCATTCTATGCAGGTCAGTTGCGAACGAACACCCAATAATTTTATTATACCATATTTCTTCAAACTGAAACATAATTATCAAAGTATACTTACACAGATAGATATGAAAAGTCTTTATTAAAGTTTGTGCCTATTTCCATTCTATGGAGGCCAGGCGAAAACGCAAACCCAACAATTTTATTATACCATCCCTATTTAAGTTAAAACATACTCATCAAAGTATTCTTATGTACATCTATATCAAAAACACTTGCAAACGTTTTTTTTTTAATTTTTTAATTTTTTATTTCCATACTTTGTGGACCAGGCGCGAACGCAGACCCCACAATTCTTATGAACCACCGTTCTGCCAGATGAAACATACCCATTCCTGTGCCTCGATACATCTTCTATCATTATATGCAATCAGTTTTTTAAAATAGTCACCTTATAGGAGCCTATTCGTGACCAAACACACACACACATTCAGCTTTATATATATATATATATATATATATATATATATATATATATATATATATATATATATATATGCTTATGCATTATACACGCAATTGTATTGGATTTACGTACGTATATTAAATACTTATAATTTTATGTTTTCTATATAGATGTCGCTATAATTGAATGTGTGTATACACACATACACACACAAATATATATATATATATATATATATATATATATATATATATATATATATATATATATATATATATATATATGAATGAGTTCGTTCATTGATTATGTGCGCGCATTAACTTTAATATCTATGTTTAAGTAATTGTCATGCGGGAAAAGTCGAAGCAAAGTACTCTTTAATTACCGGTTACTATTTACGGAAATGAATTACGGAATCTCGTGAGCCGGTCCGCCATTACATCTCCCTCTAAAATCTGGGACATTAGTGCCTCAATAAGCGCGGGAAGCCATCATTGACCTCATAAAATCAGAAGGACAACAATTAGCTCTCGAGCGCGCAGCAGTGACCACTTAATAAAACGGGATCATCAAATAAATTTCAGAATTGGCACAATCTATACTTTCAGCGATATTTTATTTATTTTTTATTTTGCGTTTTGTTTTGATTTGTTTATTTAGTTTTGTTTCTTTCTTTCTTCTTCTTCTTCTTCCTTTCTTTCTTTCTTCCAATCTTTTTTAGTCTTTCTAGCGTGTTTGATGTTCTCCGTATTTTAACAACAGGTATTGTCACTTTTGTTTTCTTGTCTGTTTCTTTTTTTCTCTTTTTTTTTTTTTGTTCTGGCGCTCTTTTCTCTTTTCTATCTTTCTCCATTAATGTCTTTTCTAATGTGAATATAAATAGTTTATCTTTAGTTATTTCTCTACTCTTTCTTGTATAATGAATAAGATTGACAAGAAAGTTATTGCGGTTTTGAATTTTTTAATTCAGATGAATATACTTCAGCTCAAACAAAAAATTATTGATCGAAATAAGCACCACCAGAATTAACACACGTTTGGCAACGCAAAACAAGTGTATTTATGCCAATAACATAAAAATCTTGCGTTCTGGTGGCGATGAAGTCGCTGAACACGTTTTTTATAACGCTTAGGTTTTTGGCGCTTTTTTCACGTAGAAAGTTGTCAAGATGCTTGAAAAAGTGGTAGTCGTTAGATGATAGGTCTGGGGAGTACGGCGGATGAGGCAGAGTTTCGTATCCCAATTCTTTCAACTTCAGCAGGGTCGGTTTAGCAACGTGCAGTCGGGCATTGTCGTGAAGGAGAATTGGGCTTTTGCTGTTGACTAATACTGGGTGCTGTTGTCGAAGTTATTCGTGTATTTCATCCATTTGTTGACAGTATTTTTCAGCCGTAATGGTTCCGCATGCATTCAAAAAACGGTAATGGATGAAACTGGTTGCAGACCATCAACTTTGTGCAACTTTGGCTTCGGGAAGTGTCATGGAGTTTCGTCGGTGTCTAATCACTGAGTTAAGTGTCGCCTGTTTCGTAAAGAACCCACTTTTCATCACAAGTCACAACCCGGTCAAAAAACGGGTCGTTCTTGTGTGTATAGAAGAAGGCAAGATGATATTAATAACGTTTTTTTGGGGGAGGGGCGTTCAATTTTATCAAGATTTTCTTTCCAACCTCTCTCATATAGTTTGAAATCGTCGTATACGTTAAGTCTAATTCAGATGCAAGTTCACAAACAGTTGCTAGTGGATTGGCTTCGACTAGGGCTCTTAATCTTTGTTAATATCCGATAGACGACCGATCTTAAAAATAGTCTTTCCTCTCTTATAGATAAAAAAGAATTTTTACAAGGGAATATTTTACGTTACACTGGCCCACGAAAATAATTTTATAATTTCCTTGGCTGGTGTAACGTAAAATATTCCCCTGTAAAAATTCTTTTTCATTATTTCCCTTTGTCAGTGTAACGTAATATATTCCCATGTAAAACTTTCGTTTGAACGACTCGAAACTGGTACCATCTGAAAGAAAATGCCTGGGATGCATATTATGTGGAAATTAGAAGAAAAAAAAGATGAATTCTGTAGCAGTAAACGGGACCACTTTTTGTAAACGGGGTCATTTTTCGAGTCGCTTTTCGCAAGTTACGCACGCGTAATTAACTAAAATTATGGTTAAAAACCTTATTCTACAAAGTCATGACGCCATAAACAATTGTGGCTGTGTGGACAAATGCGTTTACGAGCGACTTTTCCCCCCTTCTTTTCTTCTTTCGTGTTTTATGCTCGAGCCCGGCTGTCGCGGCGCATTGTTTTTTCCATTTTTGGTCACACGGGCACTCGCTACTATTTTGATTGAAAGAAAAGTTGTTTGTTCCATTTATTTTTAAAGGGTTGGGTCCCAACATACGGGCAACAGAAAGTTTTCAATATCCGGAGAATAGATTCTTCTCTTCATTCCCTTCTTCTTAAATATCTGGTGGGAAGGTTGTTACGTACTTCTTCTTTTTTTTTTTTGGAGGGGGGGGCGATCACATTTTCGTGTTTTTATCCGTTCTTTTATTTTGGAAATTGTTACGAGGGTATCGATTAAAGTGCTCACTATCCTTAATATAACAGGTTTGTCTAAACCGAACTTCATGTCGACCCGGGCAACGCCGGATATCCATACTAGTATATATCTATATAATATATATATTTAGTTTTCATATCACTACTATATATCAGGTTTAATATAATAATCGATAAAGAATTGTCTCTATAATAGTAATAACTACGTAATCTTCGGGAATTAAAATATCATATTTAAGCGTATCTTACGACCAGGCGGCATGTTAGTTTTTTAAAAGAAAAAAAATATTGATTTTTAAATATAATAAATAAGAATATTCATAAACTTTATTTATTTATTTACTATTATTTTTTTAATTTTTCGATACGCGCTATTACGTTCTTTTAATCAATTTGAAAACCCACCCAATTCGTTACTGATATTTTTTTAATTTGTAAAATTAATTAACATATTTATTTTTTAAAAATTACATTGAAATGAAACAAATAAAACACCGTGGAATGTAATCTGGAGTCATCAAATTGATTTGCACTGGCTATTTCCTACTAGGTGTTATGACGTAGACACCCAGCAATGGCTCAAGTAGGTTAATATGCGGGATCGCCATAATCATAATAATGCCAAGAATGTAATGTTTTTGACACTTGTTAGTAGCTCTTACCCTGCGTAGATGTTTACTTTAACTAGTAGACTCTTCTCGGTGATTATAGATAATGTCTTCGGGTAAAATTGACAATTAGAGGAAACTGAAGAAGTCGTTAAATATTAATGTTGGCCGCGTACGTCAAGCGGTGAAGTGGGTAGGGCCGTTAAAGTCGACCGTATAGACAAGATGGAACGCGGATCAAGTGAGGTGAAGCATGGTAGAGCGAACGTTAATGGTGGGGGGGAGTAGATTTCGAGGGGTTGAGGTGCGTGTGGACCCAGTCGATCGTGTTCTGAACCGACCCAAGAGAAAGGATTAAAAAAGCGTTTGTAAAAAAAACAAAAAAAAAACAAAAAAACGAAAAAAAAATAAAATAAAATAAAAACAAAGCTAAAAAAATGTTCCTTTTCATTCCCACCCCTTCCGAAAAGGTCAGACAGGAGTCGGATTTCCGTAGGTCCTGGTTGAATGATGAGGATTATTTTGAGATTGGGATGAGGGATGAGGATGAAATAGGGTAAGGGTTAGGGGTACGGGTAACAGTTGCAAAAAGCCGTTGCGGAAAGCGGTAGGATAGGGGGTGCGACATCCGGTGATATCCGGTAATTAAACAGCGTTCAAAGAGGGGGGGCGCATATCATACCGACAAACACACTTATATTTATTAGTGTTGGGAGGATATGTCGGAATCGAAATTGGGAATTGGAAAAATCGAAACTTTATGGGGTATCGGAATCGGAAATCATTATGCTTACTTCACGATTATTTTTATTTTTATTTTTTCCTTATTATTTGACAGAAAAATTCATTTTAAATTACTTATACTAATGATAAATCCGTGAATATCTATAGATTATAAACTGTTAGTAAAATATAAAATCTATAAAATCGCATTCGAAATCGATAATTGTATCGGAATCGGTAAAATATATGAAATTTCCCATCACTAATTTTTATATATAAGTAAATAATTATATGCGAAAGATGTTTTTTATCTATCTGGACTGTATTTATAAGAAAACACCTCATTCGAATTATTTAATTCGATGATGTAAGAGACATTTTATTAGTGATAGGACGATTGTAATATTTTCTCGATTCAGATACAATTACCGATTCCGATTCCAAATCTAAAATTGCATTTAAAAAATATAATTCCATTTGTGGGTGGAGGTAATGTACAGTCCCATTAATTTGAGAATTTTTAAAAGTTTTCTCTTCGTGCATTGTATGCAAGATTTAAAAAAAAAAACTCATTGTGAGATCTTCATCTATAATTTTCATTCGTGCCACGAATAGTACATTAGTGTTAAACTAAAAAACAGAAAAAGTAAAAGAATCACTTTTGAATCCGAAATAATACTCAAGTTTTTCCGATTCCATTACCTCAAAAAATTCCGATTTTTCCGAATCCCTACCCAAAATTGGCGAAAGAATTTGGTAGAGTCTGCAAAGGTTAACTCTTTCAACATTAACCTTTTGACAGCCAAATTTTCGCCCAAAAACTTGTTAAAAAGCATGTCTGAATACTCTTTATGTATAATTTCAAATGTTTAGACACAAAATTGGTTGAATAGTTTGCTAGAGATCGCAAAGGTCAAATCTTTTGAACTTTGACCCTTTGGTAGCCAAATTGTCGGCCAAAAACCGATTTAAAACGTGCCTTACATCTAAATAAACTTTCTGTAAAATTTCAAATGTTTAGACCAAAAATTAGCTGAGAGGTCAATTTTTTTAACTTTGACCCCAATTTTGACCCCTTAACATTTATCTTTTGGGCTGAAATCCAGTTAAAAAGTATGATCCATGTCCAGGAAACCTACATCTAAAATTTCAAGTGTTTAGACCCAAAATTGGCGAAGAAGTTTTGTAGAATTTTAAAAGGTCAAACCTTGAACTTTGACCCCTTGGCAGTCAAATTTCTGGCCGACAACGAATTAAAAAGATTTTCCGAAATCTCAATACCCTTTATGTCAAATCTCAAATTTATAGACTGACAATTGATAGAGTAGTTCGGTAGGGAAATTTACAAATACAGCCACACAGATATACTAGCAGTTTGGCCCGGTTTTGCTCGGGCCCTATGTACTTTTCATAACTTGCTCTATGTGGGAATACCCTTTATGAAAAATTTCAAATCTTTAAACTACAAATTGGCTGAGTAACTTGGTAGAGACCGCAGAGGTAATTTTTTTTTTAAATTTGACCCAAATTTTGACCACTTTAACATTTATTTGTTTGGTCCCAAATCAAAATACAAATTTTAACCTAAGTTACCTACATCTAAACTTTCAAGCGTTTATACACAGCATTGGCGGAGGAGTTTGCTAGAATCTGCAAAGGTCAACTTTTTCAACTTTGACTTTTAGCCAGTGACATTTTGCATATGTGTAGCCACTAGTTTGCATATTCAACACACACACACACACACACACACACACACACACACACACATATATATATATATATATATATATATATATATATATATATATATATATATATATATATATATATACTAGCAGAAGTACCCGTCGTTGACTGGGTTCAAGAACAGCCTACAGAAAATGGACTCTGATTTATGAAAAGGAAGGGTTGTAAATTTGGGTTGAATTTGAGAGTATCAAAAACAAAGCAAAATATGATGAAAGTAAAAATAAAATAGATAAACCCCATAATTTATTATACCATACCTGTTCACACTGAAACACTTATCACAATATTCTGTGAATCTATATTAAAAAACCTTGTTAAACTTTGTGACATATTTCCATTATATGCAGGTCATGTGAGAACGAACATCCCATAATTTTATTATACCATATTTCTTCAAACAAAAACATAATTATCAAAGTATACTTACACAGATAGATATGAAAAGTCTTTATTAAAGTTTGTGCCTATTTCCATTCTATGGATGCCAGGCGCAAACGCAGACTCCACAATTTTATTATACCATCCCTATTAAAGTTAAAACATACTTATCAAAGTATTATTATGTACATCTACATCAGAAACACTTGTAAACGTTTTTTTTTTTTTAATTTTTAAATTTTTTTATTTCCATACTTTGTGGACCAGGCGCGAACGCAGACCCCACAATTTTTATGAACCACTGTTCTGCCAGATGAAACTGTGTCTCGATACATCTATCATTATATGTAATCAGTTTTTAAAAATAGTCAACCATACAGGAGCCTATTCGTGACCAGACACACACACACACACACACAGACATTCAGCTTTATATATATATATATATATATATATATATATATATATATATATATATATATATATATATAGGGTGACTAAAAAAATATAGGAAGTATATCTAGAACATATGCTGTAGAACCGAGAAAAAAAAAGCCAAAGACCCTAGTGATTTGATGTGATGTTTTGAATATAATAAACTAGTTATGACCAAAGTTTTATTTTATTCAGACAAAACACTAAGAAACGGGGCCTAATTAGAGTGAGGCCCTTTTTTATTGGGTCATCCTGTATATATATAAAAGTGAACGTGTCTGTCTGTGTGTGTACATTTTCCTACGCAATAACTCTGTCAATTTTTACAGACTCAAAATTTGATATACAGTGTAATGAGATTTGGGAAAATCTTTGTGATGCGTTTTCGGCCGGAAATTTGTCTGTTAAGGGGTCAACGTTCAACGATTTGACCGTTGATAACTCTACCAAACTCCTCTGACAATTTTGGGTCTAAACACTTGAAATTTTAAATATAGATTCCTTGGACATGGATCTAACTTAATAACTTGATTTTAGCTCAAAACAATAAAGGTTAAGGGGACATAATAGGGGTCAAAGTTAAAAAAATTGACCGCTTTTTTTTTTCGCCCGGCTGAAATGCTAGTATATATATATATATATATATATATATATATATAGTCATCCACATACAGTACTGTTTCGCTGTTTCACAGCTCATCAGTGCGGCTAGACAGGCAACTACCTCAAGCAAGGATTGAAACCCGACCGTTTGTACGGCAGTCAAGGCTCCTAACCATTACGCTATTGGCGGCTGCTTGAACGAGTTGTGAGTTTAACGATGTTTTGATATCGTCTGATATATATATATATATATATATATATGTATGTATGTATATATATATATATGTGTGTGTGTGTGTGTGTGTGTGTGTAAAAGAGAAAATGTCTGTGTATGTGTCTGTCTGTCTGTCTGTCTGTCTGTCTGCATGCGTACGTTTCCCTACACAATAACTCTGTCAATCTACAGCCTCGAGATTTGACATAAGGGTTATTGAGATTTGGGGAAATGCTTTTGATCGGTTTTCGCCCAGAAATTTGGCTGTCAAGTGGTCAAAGTTCAAAGATTTGACATTTGAGAAATCCACCAAAGCCCTACGCCAATTTTGGGTGTAAACACTTGAGATTTTAGATATAGGTTCTTTGGATATGGGTCAAACTTTATAATTTGATTTAAGCCCAAAACAATAAATGCTAAAGGGTTAAGCTTAGGGTCAAAATTTTACAAAAAATTGTCGATCGCGGTCACCACCAAATTGCTTAGCCAATTTTCGGTCTAAGTATTTGAAATTTTACATAAAGTGTATTCAGACTTGGGCAAGTTTTTTAATCGGTTTTTGGCCGAAATGTTGGCTGCCAAGAGTTCAAAATTCAAAAGATTTTACATTTGCGGTCTCTAGGAAAGTATTCAGCAAATTTTGGGTCTAAACATTTGAAATGTTACATAAAGATGTCGCCAAGCTAATAAAGAACCTAGATTCCAGTAAAGCAACTGACCCTGATGGCATCCCAATTTTAGTGTTAAAAAAGCTTCAACCAGAACTTGCTCCCATACTTACGAAACTATTTAAGCGCTGCCTTAAGGAGAAGTGCTTTCCCTGGAAGACCTCATCAGTTTGCCCTGTATTTAAGAATTCAGGTGATAAGTCATCTCCCTCTCAGTACAGACCTATAAGTCTCCTGTGTGTTATAAGTAAGTTGCTGAAATCCATATTAAATAGAGAAATAGTCAACCACCTCAGCAGGAATAACCTTCTTAGTGACACACAATATGGTTTCCGCTCTGCAAGATCTACCGTAGATGTGCTGACGGTTATATCCCACAGGATTAGTGAATCTCTTGACAAAGGCTTCCTTTCTAGGGCAATTGCTCTTGACATATCAAAGGCCTTCGACAAGGTATGGCATAAGGGTCTACTTCACAAGATTTCCAGCTACGGTATAACTGGAAATGTTTTTTCAATCATTAAATCATTTCTCTCCGATAGGCTCATAAGAGTAGTGGTCGATGGACAAAAATCGGAGGCCTGCAATATAAATGCTGGAGTCCCTCAGGGGTCAATCCTGGGCCCAACTCTCTTCCTGATCTACATCAATGACCTCCCTAAACACATACTTAAATCATTCGTTGACATCTATGCAGATGACACGACCATCTACGGCAACACATCAAAGGCTGTAAATGACAAAGTTCTCTCTAATTCTCTCTTCTCTGATCTCGAGCGCGTGGTTCAGTGGGGGAAGATGTGGCTGGTTACCTTTAATGCATCCAAAACCAAACTCCTATCCTTACATCATCAACGCTCTGATCCCCAGCTGGCATCAATTGTGATGGATGGCTCTCGTCTGGGTGAGGCCCCATGTTTTGACAAGCTTCTGGGTTTGACCTTTACTCCTGATCTGAAATGGAACACGTACATCAAGTCTGTTGCCAAGGTCGTTGGAAAGATGGTGGGATCCTTCTACCGCTCCAAAAGATATCTCACTACTGATGCAATTATCTATCTATATAAAAGCCAAGTACGTCCAAGGATGGAATACTGTTGCCATATCTGGGCAGGAGCTGCTAAAAACAGCCTATCCTGCCTTGACAGAGTACAAAATAGACTTCGTGGCTTAGTGGGGGATGCCCTTTTCTCTACCCTGCAAGCTCTCTCCCACAGAAGAGACGTTGCGAGCCTATCCTTGTTTTATCGTTATTTCCATGACAGGTGCTCGTCTGAACTCCAATCTCTGGTCCCCCCTTGCCAATCTTTCACGAAAAACACCCGTCTAGCTGAATCCACTGTGAAAAATTCCCCCCACTCTATATCTGTGCCTAAATCAAAACGCGGATTCCATGAACAAAGCTTCTTTCTTAGAACTGCACGCCTGTGGAACTCTGTTCCGTCTGCCTGCTTCCCTCCGGACTACAACTTGGATGTCTTCAAGTCCAATGTTAACAAATTCCTAATGAACCGTCCCCTTAAGTAAACATTTCATCAAATCTCCACACTAACGTGATGTACTTGCAATAACCCTTATCGCTGAGTGGCTTCCGGGCCTTGATAAGTGGTGATCACTGTGTAAAAAAAAAATTAGACATGCAGCAAGCTTTTTAATCAGTTTTTGGGCAGATGTTTCGCTGCCAAAAAATCATGGTTTAAAGAGTTAACCTTTGCAGACTCTACCAAACTCCTCCGCCAAATTTTGGATCAACATACTTTGAAATTTTAGCTGTAGGTTACTTGAACAGTGGTCAAACACTTTTATTTGATTTGAGCCTTAAACACTAAATGTTAAAGGATCAAAATTTGAGTCAAATTTAAAAACAAATTACCTCTGTGGTTCTTACCAACTTTTGTTTGTAGTAGTTTAGGAAGCCAATTATATAGAAAGGCATTATCGTACATATGCACACTTTTTAATATATACGTATGTGCATGAAGTTATGAACAGAACATAGGGCCCGAGCAAAGCCGGGCTGAACTGCTAGTATATCTATAAAAGTGAAATTGTCTGTGTACCTGCCAAACTATTCAATTTTCAGCTTACAGACTGGAGATTTGACATAAGAGGTATTCAGATTGGGGAAAATCTTTTAAAAGCCAGAAATTTGGCTATGAAGGGGTTAAAGTTCAACAATTTGACCTTTGAAAGTCTACCAAACTCCTCCGCCAATTTTTGGTTTAAACACTTGAAATTATTTTTAGGTTACTTGGACACGGTCAAACTTTTTAATTTGATTTTTGCCCAAAACAATAAATGCTAAGGAATCAAAATTAGTGTAAAAGTTAAAAAAAAAAATGACTTCTGTTATCTCTATAAAATTACTCAGCCAATTTTCTGTCTAAACAATTAAAATTTTACATAAAGTTTATTCAGACATTGTGCAAGCTTTTTATGCCATTTTTAGTAGAAAATTTGGCTGCCAACAGGTAAGAGTTCAAAAGATTTTACCTTTGCGGTCTCAAGCAAACTATTCAGCCAATTTTGGGTATAAACATTTGAAATTTTACATACTAAATTTTTACAAACAGCTTTATTTTGGGCGAAAATTTGGCTGCCAAGAGGTCAAAGTTGAAAAAGTTGACGATTGCAGACTCTACCAAATTTCTTCGCCAATTTTGGGTCTAAACACTTGAAATCTTAGATGTAGGTTATCTGGACATGAGTCAAACTTTTATATATATATATATATATATATATATATATATATATATATACACACATAAAGTTATGAACTGTACATAGGGCCCGAGCAAAGCATGGCTGAACAGCTAGTGTTTACTTTTACAGAGTCTGAGGAAGCTACAGACGGCCAAAAAACGGCTGGGTAGCTGAAACAATAATGTAACTTAACAGAAAGATACGGTAATAAAAAATAAAACGCATATTTGCTCTACAACAGTATTGAGCACTTTCTTCAGTTTTTATTAATTACCATTTCTGCTATATATATATATATATATATATATATATATATATATATATATATATATATATATGAGAAAGAGAGAAATATAGATATATATATATGTGTGTGTGTGTGTGTGTGTGTGTAAAGAAAGTAAAACTGAACATTTTCTATATTCATTCATATTTTGTATTTATTGTTTAAAGACTTTCTTAGATTAGTGTTGTATAGCAAAATAAAGAGTTTTGAAATACTTTATGCAGAAATAATGTTTCTTTTAAAGAAAACGACATTTAAATACTAAAATTCGAAATATGTGGTGCGTTTATGAAGTAAAATAATTTTTTAAAAAATACTTTTATATATTTGTTTCGTTAAACATCCCAAAGACTTGTTGATTTAACACCTAATAGACAAAGGTTCACAAGAAGTTCCTGCGGAATTTTTAATTTTGATGTCAAATGATGTATTTTCAAATAAGTGTTTCTGATAGTGCCTTTACTTTATGCGAAGTACCTTCAATAAGTTTCCAGTTTTTTTAGTACAAGCATTAAAAATTGTCGTAGACGCTTGAAAATTCAATATGGTATTGCTATATGTTTTATTAGATGACTGACCAATTTTTCTGATTTCAAGTTCAAATGAATAGTCACAGCAGGAATTAGAATACACCCTACTAAAGCCTGATTATCATAGTTGGTGAATTTCCAAAATGCAATCTGGACGTGAGAAGACTTTAGAAGAACAATATGCAATAAAATTCTGTTTTAAACTTGGAAAAAATACCACAAAAACGTATGCAATTCTTCAGCCTATCTTGCATGAATTAAGCATCAGTTTTGAGTGGCATAAGAGATTCAAGGAAAGCAGGGAGTCTGTAAGGGATAATGAGAGGTGTGGAAGAAGTAAGAACGTCATAAAACCAGAGTTTATTGGCCAAAAAAAAAAAAGAATTTTATATAATAAGGATCGTCGTGTGTCTATAGAGACAATAAGTGCACAGTTTGATATCAGTGTGGGAACATTTCACACATTTATTTGTGAGGAATTGAAGATGCGAGAGATTTGCGCGAATTTGTCCCAAGGAAGCAGTCCCAAACTCTATCTTTATCACATACTATTTGACCAAGATGGGAACCGAGACAATTTCTCACCATCCCTCGAGTCCAGACCTTGCTCCCTGTGACATTTGGTAATTTCCTAAGCCCAAAGAAAACTTTAGAGGCTGTTATTATGAGACAAGTGGTTGTGACGAGATACTCACACATTGTGCAACAAGTGCATTGCAACCAAAAGAGATTACTTCAAAGGGGACTAAAGTTTAATGTATGTACTACAAATAAAAGTGGACATACGGAAAAGGTCTGGAAACTTATTGAAGGCACCTTGCATATAATTTTATTCACTCTACGTAATTGTTTATTCACAATCGTTTTAAAACAATTATGTCTTCTTTTCAGAACGTTAGATGGAAAAGGCTAATTCACACAATTTCTTATTACGATTCAAACTAGGCTGAAAAGTTGTTGAAACAGCTTGTGGCATCAACCAAGCGTTTGGCCCAGGAACAACTACTGAACGCACAGTACAGTGATTGTTTAAGAAAATTCGTGTCGGCGAAGAGAGTTGTAAAGATGATGAGTGTCGTGGTCGGCCATCGAATGTTGACAACGATCAATTAAGAGCACGTTCGAGAACTTGCTTCTGAATTAGGCGTAATTGATACTATGATTTCTAATCATTTGAGAGAGATTGGAAAGACAAAACTTGATAAATTAGTGCGTCACGAATTGAATGACAACCAAGAGAAACGCTGTTCTGAAGTGTCATCTTCCCGTTTCTCGACCGGGTTGTGACTTGTGATGAAAAGTGTGTGTGTGTGTGTGTGTGTTTTTTACGACAAGGGGCGATGTTCAGCTCAGTGGTTAGACGCTGAAGAAGCTCCATGAAACTTCCCGAGGCCAGCGTTTCACTAAAAGGAGGTCATGCCGACTGTTTGGTGATCTGCAACCGATCTCATCGATTATAGTTTTTTGTATGCAGGCGAAACCATTATGGCGGAGAAATACTGTCAACAAATGGATGAGATGCATCAGAAACTTCGTCACCAACAGATTGTATTAGTCGTCAGTAAAAGCCCAATTATCCCGACCACACGTTGCTAAACTGACCCTGCAAAAGTTAAACGAATTGAGCTACGAAACTCTACCCCATCCCCCATATACTCCAGAGCTCTCATCTACCGTCTACTACTTTTTCAATCATCTGGACAACTTTTTGCGTGAGAAATGCTTAAAAAACCTAAGCAATATAAAAAAATATCGACTTCATTGCAGCCAGAACGTTTTCGTTAGCAAAAGTGTGTCGATTCTGATAGTGTTTATTCCGATCAATAAATTTTTGCTTGAAAGTTAAAACCGCAAAAGTTCCGATTTGTTTTCCGACACCCAATTCTAGTTGTATGTGTTGTAGGACAGCACACAAGATGTAGGACACTTTTCCCCAGTAAAAATAGCTGCACAACGTTCCAGTTGGAGCACGATCTCCGGAAAGTCGTCTTTATTTGCTTACGTCAAACAAATTGGTAATAGGTCACGCATAAGCAGAAAAACAACACGCTGCGAACATGTGGGCATTTATTTCATCTTTTATCTAGAAATTGTTTGTTTGATTTTTTTAAAATAAAAGGTGTGCTGGTTTAGTTGATGTGATACATCCACTAAACTTGCTTGATTTTGTATGTAAATATGTAATAAAGAATTGTTTAGCAATTAACAAAATAAACGGATTCGATTCTTTAAAATGCATGAGATGTTTATTAACTTTTAACGCAAAGACAACACATTTCTTTTTAAATTAATTTATTTTACTCAGACATGTGGAAAACTTTTTAATTAATTTACATCCGGAAAACATGGCTGCTAAGGGGTCAAAATGGAGGAATTGGTACTTGGGAATCGCCGGACTTTTATCTGATTGTCATCTGTTTCATGAGGTTTGAAAACACATTTTTTAACAATCATGACAATACGCTCTGATGATTATCGTACTTAACTCACTGTCTTTAGGTTAGAGTTTCGATCTCAACTGGATTATTAGTTTTCCCCCAACAAGAACTGAACTGCTAAGAAAAAAATATAATTCTCGCAGGCGTATGTCTCGGTTTCTTTCCGTTTTTTCTTTACTTGATTTTTTAAAGGAATTTAACGTAACGTTTGATACCAGGAAACGCCGGGTACATTTTCTAGTATATTCTAGTATATACTTTTCCAGTATATAATATTCTAGTATTGAATGAAGTTCAGTTTCAATATAAATTGTTTCTTGTTTGTCTCCTTTTAAATGTATCTTAAAGTTTTCCAATGCATTTTTTAAGTTCTCATTTCTCATCGACAGTTTGTTCGACAGGTATTGTTTGCTTATCACGTGCATGACGTCATTTTTCAATAACAGGGCAAGTGATGTGTACTTTTAATAATCGTAATAAACACGAAAAGCATAAATTAATTGTCGGAAAGATTTTCTCTATTCAATCGGCGGTCAACTCTTTAGGTTTATTCTTTTCATTATACAATCAATCGTTTTAACGACGAACATGTTTCTTTGTTCCTGTTTATACAAAATCAGACAGCCAATTGAATATCGAAAAGATTATAAAAAAAACAAGCAGCCTCCATGTATCGGCGTTGCTCGGTGGAAATATAACACAAAGCTAGAACAGCTACGGTACCCTCCCCGAAAACGAAAAAAAGACTTTGACTATTTAGTGCATTATCGTATGTGAGACGTAAATCACATACTATGAATAAACAGCTGAAAATATTAATACACAACACAGGTAGATAGCAGCTGGTACTAATGATAGTCATTCTCGGCCCAGTAAAATTGTGGGCACTGTTAGCCGTAGCCAAAATGAAAGCATTTGGCTTACACAGTCTAGCAGTGGCAGCTAGCAGAATCCATTGGATGTCATAGTTTGTTGATTATTATTAGTATTATTAGTGATTGCTTGCCTTTACAGCTGTCACTGTTGGTGCATGGCGGTTAGTATCGATCACTGTCATAGAGTGACGCGCACTGTCATCAAGTGGCGGTTATGACCGTTAACTGGAGATAGTGAACTTATTAGGTGGTTACTGTTAGCTAATGGCACTGGCGCCTCTGGTAAGGACTCGCAGTTATTGTTGTATTAAGGTGGTCATTTGTGGGTATTGGCTGCCGTAATAACTCTGTGACAGTCGTCAAGAGTTGCTGAATAGTTTCCATGACCGATGTAGATTTCGCTGCATTTGGTGTAGATGTTATATTGCAACATGTATTTTGTAAATATGAAGAATACGAAACATAACATATTTTACATACTGCACTTGCACTGTATACGGTAGGTATTGCTTACTTAATTGTTAGGTTCTTCCCATGTTAAGACTGGGTCAATGAATAATAACGTTAGTATTTCAGCATGGTCCGTATTCTGCATAATACACTTATATGTGAAGTGTAAAAGCCTAAATTGCAAAAGTATAGAGTTTTAAAAAATTATTAATTATAAAAGTTATTTTGAAATATGACTTCATACGCTCAATTGCGTTCCGTTAATGAAAGTGAAAACCTTCGCAAGCGATTGCGGCAATAGTACGTTATGTATATACTTTTCAGAAAAATGGAAATGAATTTTGAAGCATTTAAACCGGCGAATCGAAAGTTATCTTTGAGAAAAACATTAATCAATCAAAAACGTGATCCGTAAACATCCCGTATGAAATTGTTTATAAGTTTTACGTAGAAGAAGAAAACCAAAAGAAAGAAAGAAGGAAAGAAAAATATAATCGAAAACCACCGGTCTGCCGTCATTAAAAAACAACGTGTTTGTGTACGCATGAGCGAGGAAAGATCTACCGGTCATTTACAAAATAAAAAAAACAAAAAAAACAGCCTGCTTGTTTAGGTATGGGCGATGAATATTAACTGAACAGTGAAGAAGACGTCGAATAAGACAAAAGAAGACGCATAAGACAGATAGGACGGAGAAAAATAGGAACAATATGAGGTAGACGTCAGAGAAGAAAAATACGGAGAATAATAGAAACATGAAGAAAAAAAGAAGAAGAGGGGAAAATAGTATGTCTTGTATGGCAGTTTGATTAACACCATCTTGTTATGTTTGAAACCGTTCGAAAAATGCATGAAACCGATATTTTCGTAATCCGAGAAACGCAGTCGGACCACCAATGGGATTGAACAGACTTTTCAAAGGGAGATTTTATTAATTCACGAATTGAAAACGAATATTCCGATGTCAAATATATCTGTAGATGGCCCCAAATACGAACAGTGAAGCAATACATTTGATATCTATGCATGTATATATATACATATACATATATATATATATATATATATATATATATATATATATATATATATATATATATATAATGACTTTCACACGCTATGCCAAAGCGAATATTAAAAATGGTTATCTTAGGCTTAACTTTGGTGATGGAAAGGGAAACACCGTGTTTTGAGTTAATCCTCTGCCAGTCTGCGCTTCAGCATCTCCCAACTGCTTACGTAATCTGCCGAGAAAAGTCGACGCGAAGTTGACGGAGATTGTGTTGTCAACTGGACAGGTTTCAAGCAGAGATTTTCCAGAATCAAATAAGGATTGGTGGTATTTGGTGTTTTGATTTTTAGTCTTTGAATGAAAACAGAAAATTGGTGCTAAATTTTTCGAAGAATAAACATTACTTCTCCTGGGACGGGTATACTCTTTGTAACATTATAAGCATAAAATAATTCATGTTATTATTACACTATATAGCGAAACGAACTACTCATACAAAATCGCTTTATCAGTTAGATTGCTTAATTAGCTTGATTCGTATATAAATGAGAATAAATTATCATACACAATATATTCATATTCTCAATGAATAAATAATAATAAAGATATACTCGAGTGCCGATAGAAGGCACACAATTGTATATCATTCAATGTAGACTTATAGTGTCTCATCACCTGTCTTCAACTTAATTTCATTATTATGCTCAACACAGAAACCAACCAATCATATGAAGCCAGATTTTTAGTTGATTTGTCCAATTCGCGCGAGTATTATACAGAGTAGTACGATAAAATTGTCGCCCTGAAGCAACAAAAAAAAACTACAACTTTATTTTAAAACTTTTATTAAAAAATCAGTTCAGTCGTAGCACTCCTTCTAAAGCCAAATCTGGGTCTCTTTGTGCTTGTGGGCCGGTGCCAAGTCCTGCTGCCAAACTCAGGATCTGCCAGCGGCCACTTGATTGCATGAGCAGATCACCACACTCTTCAGGTACACTTTGGTTTTGACTTTCAAGCCGACATCGAAAATGTGAGGTGGCATGATGTGGGCCTCACTTGAAACCACACCAAAGACCAAAACCGTGACCGAGGACTTTGTTTTCATCACTCTGGACACATCCTTGTTATTTGTGACAATCCAAGCTGATTTCTATATTTGTTCATATTTTGATATACGAAACTTTTCTTTCTTATAATAAATGTTGGTTTATGGTCATTTAAAGTGTGTATACATTTTATTGGGACACCTTGTATATCTACCCTATCATAAATAAAAATATTGCAACAGTGAAAAATAAGTGTGGCGCAAAAATGTAAATAAACTCCATTTGGTGTCGCCATGTAAAGATGGTTGGGAACCATTAGATTAGACACATAATAGGAAATTTAAACATATATATACATGCATATATATATATATATATATATATATATATATATATATATATATATATATATATAACTACTTCATTTACTTACATAAATTAATATACGAAAGTATAAATTTATGCGTAAAATTTAAATATTTACTTCAACAGTGCTCAATACGTAGGTAGAGCTAGTTAGTAAGTTATAAAGTATATATGTCGATTAACCTACACTGAATATTCCGCATTTCATCCACTCTAGGATTCTTCAGGCTTATGCATGCCTAGAGTGGATGAAACGTGGAATATTCAGTGTAGCTTAATCGCCATATATATATGTGTGTGTGTGTGTGTGTGTGTGTGTGTGTGTGTGTGTGTGTGCATACATACATATAGTTGAATTAAGTCGGTCAATTTAGCTCTTATGCATAGATCATCATATAATGATTAGATCACTCTGATTGACGTAAAAAACTTTTTTTTTAATGTTTAATTTCAACTATATTTCACGCGGTTAATAGTAGCCGAATGGATGTGGTCTTTTCTAATCAAGCCAGAAATGACTTATGTTGCCGGGTTCGAATCTATCGACTGGTGTTAATCGTGACACCCTGCACTGCAGATTCCCGAAAGAATTAAACACTGTAGGTATTTAATTATTATAGTAAATAATTTTATATATACATATATATATGTGTGTGTGTGTGTGTGTGTGTGTGTGTGTGTGTGTAGAGAGAGAGAGAGAGAAAGAGAGAGTAACAGACAGACAGACAGAGATTTATAATAAAATGTCTATACATTTGCACTACCGGCAGATGAAGGGGAAACACACACGCGTTTGAAACGGTCTATCGGTACGTTGTCATGAGATAATACTGATTTGGGTGATAAACAGTTAACAGCGTGAAAAAAAAACAGGCTATAAGAGAAATGTGCTCTTTTTTTACAGTTGTACACGCAGGTATGCTGGCTACTTTGCGAGGGACGGTGTCGTACAGGTGCGCCGAAAGAGACGCTTGAAGAGAAGAAGGAATGCTACGAGGACAAGAAAAAGAAACACAAGACATTGTTGACGCAAACAGGATGTCACAGGTGTGTAGGGCAGTGACAGTTCCGAATAATATCGCTGTTCTATTGATAAGGAAATCTAAATGATTAGGGCAGGGGCGAAAAAGGGGGAAATAAGCTTGTGGGTGACAGGGAGTGGAAAGCGCATCCTGATAACATTTTTCAGACGTCAATAATATCAGTAAAGAAGACACTAAATAATTTTGTTGTGAAAATGAAAAACAAAAAAAAACAATGCAATAAAACGGAACAACAATGGAATTTTTTTTTTTTTTATGAAAAAAGAAAATCTATACCTTTTTACTATTGTCGTTCTTATTGTCTGATATTAGTATGCTGTCATGGAGATGGGCGATATATAAGTACTGTTGCATATATATATATATATATATATATATATATATATATATATATATATATATATATATATAAGGTGACCCAAAAAACGGGCCCCAACTCTAATTAGGCCCCGTTCCTTAGTGTTTTGTCCGAATGAAATGAAACTTTGGTCATAACTAGTTTATTAAATTCAAAACATCACATCAAAACACTAGGGTCTTTGGCCTTTTTTTCTCCGTTCTACAACATATGTTCTAGATGGCCTCCATTTTGTTTTTTTGGGGCGAGATCACCCTGTATATATATATATATGCCGATCATGGAGTAGATAGGAAGATAGGAAAAGTTAAAGTAAAAAGTTGACGCACTCAAAATATTATGTCCGTGGTTGAGTGCCCGCTGCGGAAGCCGCATTGCGATTCTGGATAAACGCGGTTTGCAATCTGCTGGAGCCTTGGAGGAGCACTCTGGCAAAGACTTTGCCGGTAACACTGAGTAAAGATATACCACGGTAGTTATTGCAATCTCCTTTGTCTCCTTTCTTGAATAAAGTGACAATTTTAGCATCTTTCATAGCTGTTGGAAATTTTCCGTTGCGCCAACTGGTGCAAAGGAGGTCGTACAAGTGCGGGAGCAGGAACTTGTCGCACTTCAGCAGGTCTGCTGGAATCTCGTCGATACTTGGAGTCTTCCCTACATTCGTGTGTTGGAGAGCTTCTTCGAGTTCTGACATAGTTTGAATGTTGTCCAGTTAGACTAGGGTGTCGAAGTTCGGAGTGGAATTTAAAGCTGTGACTGTGATGTTGTACAGTTCGCCATATAGTGCAGAGTAGTGCTCCACCCAGCTTTCAAGCTGCTTCGTAGAATTAGTGATGAGCTCCCCTGTAGTAGATTATAAATGGCAAACTTTCTTCGCGCTCGGTCCAGTTGCCTTGCGGAGTCCACGGTACATCTCACGTAGTTTACCACAATCAGCAACAGTCTGGATTTCGTCGCACAGGTTGTTCCAGTAGTTGTTTGCACAGTGCCAAGCAGCTTTCTGGAATTGAACGCGAGCCTCTTTCAGCTTGGACAGGGTACTGCGTGTCGGCCTGCTTACATAGTTCTTGTGAGCATCGTTTTCGGACAGTAGTAGAGGTTCTAAGATTTCTGCATTCTCAGCCATCAAGTCTTCGGAAGGCGGCCACTTGGTTCCAAAGGATGTGACTGCAGCGTCATGCATCGCAGTTTGCAGGATTTCCCAGGATTCACTGCTTCCTCTGGTGCAGAATCTCTCAGCTTGTTTTTGAGCAGTGCGAAACGCACTGATGTTGTCGTTGTTCTTCATTGCAGCCGTGTTGAGCCTACGACGTGGTCTTGGCTTACGTGGTGCAGGTTTCTTGTTCGGGAGATCGAGTTGTGTCCGCACGAGTGAGTGGTCGGTATCACCATCGACGGAGTGGTAGGTTCTTGACCGTTTGACAGAACCGGTGTCTTTTTTTCTACACAATGCAAGATCCAATTGGTGCCCATGTTTTGAACGAGAGTGTCTCCAAGAGACACAATGACACATTTTCTGTTTGAACCAGGTGTTTGCAATACAGAGTCCCTGTTGACTACAGAGCTCCAAAGTTCTTTGACCATTTTCATTTATTTTACCAGTACCGAAGTGACCAATGATGCCAGGCCAGGCAGCATGGTTTGCACCGACTCTGGCGTTGAAGTCTCCGAGTACTAGGAGGTGATCGCTGGCTGGGATCCTGCTCAGTATTTCGTTGAGACAGTCGTAGAATTCATCTTTCACGTGATCTTCGCTAGGCAGTGTTGGCGCATAGACGCTGATGAGATGTACTGGTGTATCGGTGCAGTTGATCTTCAGTGTCATAATTCTTTCTGAAATGCTGACCGGAGTGTCGTCTACATGTTCTCTGAGTAATTTGTTTGTCACTGCGAAGCCTACTCTATGGATGCGATGTTCCTCTTCTGCTTTACCAGTCCAGAAGAAAGTGTAGTTTTGTTCCGAGATGAAGCCAGTTCCAGCCAATCTTTTATTCACTACACTATTATAGATTTTCTATATATAATTTTCAAAATATTTGTTCAAATTCCGCAAAAATCAGGGAAATAAGGCACCGTGTTATGCCCTTTCAGTGTACAAAATTTCACTTCACTGCATTT
>NC_136505.1:15616117-15696117 GCF_053919585.1 Euprymna scolopes | reverse complement strand
TCGCTTAGCGACTAGTGTCGCGAAAATAAGCAGAATGAAAGCTTGAAAGGGAGATAATTGTTTTTTTTTTATTGAAAGCAGAGGAGTGCCGTACATTGTTATTATATATGTGTTTATGGAGAAAAATAAAACTGAAATTAAACAAAGAACAAGTGAAATTATTGGAAACCTGAAAAAATAATGGATTATAGAAAATGCGAGCATGAAAAGTAATATGGTTAAGCTTGAACATGGAAAAGTAAAGGACTAGTTGTTAAAACTGGATAAGAAAAGGACAAGATATTCTGGTAAAAAATATAATAAATTTATAACTTAAATATTGCAGCATTAAGATTTTTTTTAATTCAATTCATGACATTATAAAATCAATTCTTAATGCTGCAAGATTTTAAGTTATAAATGTATATTTTTTACTAGAATATCTTGTCCTTTTTGAAAATTTGTGTGTATATTGATATTCATATAAAAAACGTTTATTTTTTTAAATACAACTTTGTAATATATGGGTTGTGAAAGTGCATTCATCTGCAAAATATCTAGCTAATTTGCATATTATGTTAAACATTCATTTTTATTAATTTCCTATTAGTTTTTTTTTTTTTTTAAGTTTTCTTATGGAATGATCATCGTCAGTCAACTATTACGTGTAATTATATTAATGCAGAAAAAGTATGAAAATGAAAGATATGGAATTTGTAAAGTGAAGGTCGAACGAAGCATTACGAAGATGCATGCGTAACGTAATAGCTATTGGTTCATATTTTGATTTTTAGCCTTGCAGCAAACATGTCTTCCTAGTTCAGACATTAACGTCAAAAGACGAATCTCAGTTTCGATTCTTGTTGGTAGCGCACGAGTCTTTTTTTTTTAACTTTTTAAATCATTACTATATATTGGGCCCAATATAATAACAAACACGAAATTTGCATTAATCAAAATATCATATGTAAATGTATTTTTCAACCGGGCAATGCCGGGCGACCTGCTAGTATTATTATAGAGTCGTGATTTAAAAAGTAAAAAAAGTATTTGGGTGCCATCAGCTAGAATCGAAACCGAAAGAAAAACTGTAATATTCAAAGCGGGTGACGTTATGACTAAACCAAAGTGACATGCATATGAACTGATTAAAAATTAATAAATAAAAGTGTATATGTATGTCTGTCTGTTTGTCTGTCTGTCTCCAAATTTTCAAACATTATCTACTCCGAAACTAAAAGTCGCTAGGGGCCCCAAATGATGGATTTTTACAATGCATATAATCCGATTGGAAAGTTTTCAAAACAGTTGAAATAATGAAAATGAAAATTGTTTTTTTTTTTTGTTTTTTTTTCGGGCAAAGAGAAGTTTGTCCCCAGTCAAATGGAACCTAATAGTAAAAAGAGAGAAATCCAGTATGAGAACCTTTATCATCGGCTTAATTAGACTTTTTCATCGTCACGCTGAACTTATTTTGGAATACATTTTCTCTAAAGAACTATTTTGCATTTTGGATCAATTTGAGCGGAGTTTCATGCAAGCTGAAATATTATGCGCGGTTTGTTTTTATATATAGTTTTTTTTTATATATATATATCCAACATTTTTCAATTTTTTATTTGGCAATTTATAACTACAATAAATTGCGGTTTCACTTAATGCCTTAACTAGCAAATTCTAACGTTGCTACAAATATAATTTTCTGATTTCTTTATGTCCTTTGATGAGAAGAATAAAAACAATAGCATCCTTTGAAACTCGCGGAACAAGGACTTTATAAATTGTGTTTTGGAGTATTCAATCGAACAATAAATTTTTATTGTAAAGTTCAACTTACAGTTTTAATTTTCTTTCTCTTATATATATATATATATATATATATATATATATATATATATATATGCATGTATATATATGTGTGTTGGGGGGTAGATAGATAGATAGATAGATAGATAGATAGATATGTAGTCAACGAGATAGAGGGGGTGAGATGAAATATGGAGAGTACACTCAGTCCCCACCTGCTTCTAGTGAGTTATAAGAAAAACATATATTTCATGCCCATTTCATATGCATCCAGTCGAGTTTTATCAATCTGGAAAAGCGATTAACAAATCAGTGAAATGCGCTGTTGGTAAACACTGTGTTCTGACTGAAGCGCTCATCTATATCGCCATTCGACTGTTTACACGGGAGTGCAGATGCCCACCACAACTGCTAGTAGAAACGAGATAAAATAGCCACACCGGTTCTTCCTTCTCAGATCTTGCAGCTCTTATCGAATCGCGTTTTCTTTTCATTTTCTTTGGTCGCCATTTTGTTTACGTTCTAATCTTTTCCCAGAGAATTCAAGGGAGAATCGCGTTTTGATTAGCATTTAGAAACACACACACACACACACACACACACACACATATATATATATATATATATATATATATATATATATATATATGCATAAATATAAATCGTTCTTTCTTATATTTTCTGTTTTCTTCTTTTCTACGTGTCGTGTTACGGTATATTGTGCGTGTGATGACAACACACAATAATATATTATTAGTCCAGATGTTTAGTAATCTAGAAATAATAATAATAATAATAATAATAATAATAATAATAATAATAATAATAATAATAATAATAACTAGCGGGACCCGTGGAAATTCCACAACAGCATTTTTCATATGTATTATATTGTTGATGGGAATTATGTGAGCGTTCTGTTCAGCGTGAAAGAAGGCACAATCACATTATCCTAGTTTTTTATTAAAAATGTATTGCCCCCATACTAAAATAATAACCTCGATATATTTCCTGGGCTGATTATTTCATTACAAACACACCGGTCAATTAACTCACATTTTATCATTTTTCATAATTATTGAATATGTTACTATGTTCGACAATAATTTTTCATAATTTCAACCCACATTATCGCCCCTCCCTTTACTAAAATATTAAATTTGATATATTCTATCGGCTGATTATTTTATAAAAAATCACAACTATCAATTAACTCACATTTCATCATTTTTAATAATTCTTGGACATGGTACTAATTTTGACAATAATTTTTCATCATTTAAACTCACCATATCGCACACCTTACTAAAATAATAACTTTGATATATTGTCAAGGCTGGTTATTTCATTACAAACACACACATCAATCAACTCGCATTTCATCATTTTTCGTAATTCTTTGATATGTTACTAATTTCGACAATATTTTTTTATAATTTAAACCAACGTTGTCACCCATTGTATTATCAGTTTTAAATATAAATTTAACGTAAAATAATCGGTATTTTTGGACGCTATCACGCCAGATTTTAATCCGCCATTTTGGTTCGCCAAAATGTACGCCAGTGTGCCAAATTTCATTCTGTCATAAAAACAAATTTCTACAGAAAAAAATTTTGTATATTTTTATCTAGCGAATAAAATTACAGAGGAAAAACACGTTTATTATTTTTAAATCCAAGAATGGAGCTGAAGTCGATGTTTTGCTTCTTTTTGATAAATCTTTCAGTGGCGTACCAGGAAAATATTTTTCTAATGGAATACAAATGAATAAACTTTATTTTTACAAAAACATTTATACATTTATCTAGCCAATAAAGATAAAGTTACGTATGAAAAGCTACGTTTATTATTTAAAAAAATCCAACATATTCTAATACGAATTAAGGTAAAAATGGAACCGATAAAATGACACCAGTAAAAATTGCGCTGGTAAAAATAGCAACAGTGAATAAATAGGTAAATATGGAACGTTGACAACGGAAACGTAGAAACGTTCCAAAAGTGCGGGCTAATTTCTCATTCCTCTAGTTTAAAATCCTCCCACAAAATAAAATTAAATAAATATTTTTAGTAGACATTTAGACAGGTAGGGGTGGGGTTAGGCTTTTAAAATAGGGGCTAATCGCGGACAACATAAAACTGTTTTGTTAGTTTGATCGATTCGTTTAGCAAGTCAGTGTGAAAAGTCTTTCGAGGAGTAGAGATAAAATTTTATTGCTGATATATCCACTCTCTTTCTTTTTCTAGTTGTTAGACTGATCATCACTTCATAACCCTAACAAAACCATTATCAAAGCCTCAGCAGAAAACCAATCATATGAAATCAACAGTGGATTCTTTGATATGATAGGGGCGCGTCTGAAATATATGTCCTGTTTAGAACACAATTGAACGATGATACTTGGCTTTTGTGTTTTAAACTTTAATTCAAGCCATTATATAAAATAATTTTATAAAATCAACATTAGGTTCTCTACTTTGCAATGTAGACAACAATGTATTGTGGATTAAGTCACTGTGAAGAGGCATGTGAAGCTTTCTCCCTGTGCACCGCGATGGGTCTCCCACTAGAGCAGGCAATCAATCGATTTGATTGAAAAATGGGCGCTTTCACCGATTTCGATGACAATAAAAATATGGGAGCTTGAAATATTCGTTGATCATTATTCAATCCCGGGTAACGTTGGGTCTCTCTGCTAGTAATAGCTAATTTTCTTTAAAAACAAAAATGTTATAATTGAGAATTGGGGAAAACATGAAAAAAACAAAAAAAAAACAAAAGCAATGATAATTTTATAAATATTGTCAAACTAGAACAGTTCCCTACTCAAAGTTAGCAGTAAACGGTGTTTGGTTAGATCCTTTTCCTGATATTAACCTTCATCAGTAATATAACTTTCGGCGAGAGTTTCAATTTGCCAAGTTTATTTATTAAATTATTAGGTAAAAGTACAGAATAGTTAACAAAGAACTTTCCTCTTCATGTTAAGAGTCGCTTTCTAAATAATGTTATTATTTCAGGTGGATTTCCACTAGTAATTTTTTAATTATCTATTTTGAAGTAATTATTGAAACTCGAAAGACATTACCATTACGTGGCGTTCATTTATTTCCTTATTCTCATGTAACGTTCGACATTATTTGTTTTTCGAACCTAGTAAACGTCTTAAACTCTATTGTAAAACAAATCGAACATTCCTATTATATTAAAACAAAAAGGTTTATTTGATTTAAATGTGATGTAAATTTGTAATTCAATTTTGCCAATTTTCTGTATAATAACATTTTTTTTTAACAAGTGAAAATCGTTTTGGTGCAAAAAAAAAAAAAAAAAAAATTCAAACCAGTGGCCGCCAGCGTTGTAATCTTTAGATGAAGTTTCGATTTTCAGGACTTAAAAAATAAATTGAATTTAGGTAAATATGGCAGCGGTAAAATCTTATTTAGAGGTTTTCAGATTATTATACATAAATATTTATGATAAATAATTATTAAATAAAACGTTATAATTATTTTTTTTAATAGTAAAATTTATTTTCTTTTGGAGGGTGGGGCTCTTTTTAAAACTAAATCTTCAGTATTTTCTTTAACTTTCAATTTTTGAGCAATTATTATCAAGACCCCTAAGATGTAATCCTCTCATGTCGGACATTATTTCTCGTTTCCACGTTACACTCGGCGTTACATATTTTTACTGAATAAACGCGTTAAAATAAACTAAATCACTAACAATTTAGCCAGCTAGGTAGAAAAATCGATTTTGTCCTTTCAAAAACAACAGTAAATAAGCATAAATATTTTTTAAAAATATTGTGCGGTCCGTAGTCTCGTTTTTGAACTTATTAAATGCTTTAAAACAAGTGAAACCACTAACAACCAACTTAGTCAAATGGTAGCAAACGAACAGTTATAAAATCGATTTTATCTTTTTTAAAACAGTAAAGAAGTAAACATATTTTTAAAAAATATTATGGAGGATATAGTATATTTTAAAAACAATATCTCCTTCAAGAACGGTTATAAAATATGTTTACAATCGATATTTATTCAATAATGGACGAGTTTTCCTACCTAGCAAAAATGAACGCGTATTTTGGGTACGAATTTTCCATGGACGAGTTTTCCTGGTCATCACCAAAAACACACTTTAAGAGAAGAATAAATAAACTTATTCAGATATGATGTAGAAACGTCTTGCCTTTAGTAGTATTTATTTGTTGAGTATTTGTTTATTATTTTTTCTTTTTCTGTTAATTACAGTAATAAATGTCCCAATCCAATTCTTTGTGAGGTACGTGTATAAGTTTAAATGTAGATATAATTTCCTTTTTAATCAAGAAAATATTCAGAATGTTTTCTCTTTATGTATCTCATCCAAGATTTTGATGAACTCAACGGTGATTTTCATCTATATTTTTTACTTGCATCCAAAGAGAAGTGCCATAAACTTTAATTATTTCAAAAGAAGCCGATATGAGGCACTGCCAATGTACAGCTGGCGCCAACGAAATTTAAAAAAATAACCTTCCAAAGGATTTAAAACCTTCTAATAATCAAGTGAACTCCCTCGAGTGAGGGTATATAGTCATTTAGCGAATAAATGCTAAATGTTTTCAAAAACAACTGGCAAGTTATCTTTCGATAAATGATCAATAAATAAAAGAAATTAAACGTTGCGAATCCATGTTAAATATGTGAATAAGATTTATAACTCACTCTGTGGCATTTCTCAGTCTTATGAATGTACGACTACTATTAAAAAATGGTGCTTGTTTCATTTTTATTGTAAAAAAAAATGAAAAGAATCGGTTTAGAATCGAAAATTTAAATTTTTCCGATTCCGATACCAATTCCGATACCCCCAAAAAGTTCCGATTTTTTCGATTTCCGATTCCGATTAATCGTCCCAACCCTAACATATATATATATATATATATATATATATATATATATATATATATATATATATATATATATATAGTAGAAATGGTAATTAATAAAAACTGAAGAAAGTGCTCAATACTGTTGTAGAGCAAATATGCGTTTTATTTTTTATTACCGTATCTTTCTGTTAAGTTACATTATTGTTTCAGCTACCCGGCCGTTTTTTTTTGGGGGGGCGTCTGTAGCTTCCTCAGACTTTTACAGAAATGTTTGTTATGTTCATTTCTGTAAAAGTCTGAGGAAGCTACAAACGGCCCCAAAAAAACGGCCGGGTAGCTGAAACAATAATGTAACTTAACAGAAAGATACGGTAATAAAAAATAAAACGTATATATATATATATATATATATATATATATATATATATATATATATATATATATATATATATATTGTGTGTGTGTGTATCATTACAGAAAACCATTTTCTTCATTCTTTTACAATAGGTGTTATACGTGTTTCACTGAATAGCAGAAGACCACTAGATAACGCTTCAGAGACAAATATATGCCCCCCCCCCAAAAAAAAGAACGGTACAAAGTTTGTTAAAGTTAATGCAGTTGTTTAGTGGTGTTCTGTTTCCAACGAAATGCGTGTAAGACTTACTATAAAAATAATACAATATAAATAGTTATTAGTGTGAATTAACTATATCTTTTTGATTGGGAAGAATAACTAATAATATGCATGCGCTGAAAATGAAGATACACCTTCATTGAGATTAATATTTATAACAGTTCGAAATATTATCCATAGAATATACAGACTGTTCAATAACTTCACAAGTTTTTGCCCGTATTCTATAAATAAATAAAACAATAGCAATTACCCAAACGTAAATCTATACAATAGTATTACTAGAATCCCAAATATTCAAACTTTATTCAATGTAACTGCCTTGTGCATCAATTCAAACCTTGGATGAATGCTTCACACGAGTCATGAATGATGATTTTGTGGGATTCTTTTTTTTTTACAAGGAGGTCACCACTTATCAAGGCCTGAAAGCCACTCAGGGATAAGGGTTATTGCATGTATAGTACGTTGTACGTTAGTGTTGAGATTTCATAAAGTGTCTACTTAAGGGGCGGTTCATCAGGAATTTGTTTACGTTGGATTTGAAGACATCCAAGTTGTAGTTAGGTGGGAAACAGGCAGACGGAACAGAGTTCCACTGGCGTACTGTTCTAAAAAAGAAGCTTTGTTCATGGAATCTACGTTTTAATTTAGGCACAGATAGAGAGTGGGGAAAATGTTTTACAGTGGCTTCAGCTAGACGGGTGTTTTTTGTAAAAGATTGGCGAGGGGGGACTAGAGATTGGAGCTCTGACGAGAACTTGCCATGAAAATAACGGTAAAACAAAGACATGCTCGCAACGTCCCATCTGTGGAGAAGAAAATGGCATCCCCACTAAGCCACGAAGTCTATGTTGTACTCTGTCAAGGAAGGATAGGCTATTTTTAGCAGCTCCTACCCATCACTTATTTTTGTCTTCAGAAGCTCCAAAATTAGTATGGCAGGAAGTTGAGACTTTACTCATCAAGACAAACGAAAATATCTTGATCTCACCAGTTGATTTAAAACGGTCTATTGCTCTCCACACAAATATTCGGTCAACATCTAAGGTCTTCGCAATGTCTCCTGCAGACTTTCCAGATTTGAATAGCTCTACAATGGCAAATTGTTTCGTTGAATCATAAGACATATTGTCGAAAGTAATCTTCAGGCTAAACTTTATTCATATACACCTGAAATAAAAAAAAAATGTAAATTCACTAAATATAAATAAGAATAGAAAGTTGTAACAATACTGAACAATCTGGATACCCCAATATTTCTTATAATACCCTAAGAGTACATACTTTCTTATAATCCTATATATATATATATATATATATATATATATATATATATATATATATATATATATATATATATATATATATAAAGAGAAAGAGAGAGAGAGGAGAGAAAAGAGAGACGGAGAGATACGGAAAAGGGAGAACAAGAAAGCAGAGGAGAAGGATCAAGTCAGAGTCCGTTGGTTAGGTATTCATCCAATTTTTGACATCGCATAAACAAAGGTCAAAATTATTCATTACTGCTCGATGAATTATTCTTCCCAGGCTGTCCGTTTTGATTGTGCCAAAGTTAAGTGTTCGGGTCAATCTCCTATACTTGGGGTGCCCTTGCTACGGGGTTGTGGTGGGATAGCTTTGGTTATTTTTTTCCTTTTCCTCTACAAATGTAATAGTACAAGAATCTTGTTTTAAACAGGCCATGTGTCACAGATTGATCCTGTCAAAAGCGAATAGCAAAAGTGCTCTTGATGGACACACAAACGACAGTGAAAATAGTATCGGAATTTTTAGACAATTAAATGAAGAAATTTCATTTCTGTTTCTATATATAAAGTCATGTATTTGCATGCGACGTTACAGACAATGTGAAATAAATGTAACATGAACATATATATATATATATATATATATGTGTGTGTGTGTGTGTGTGTGTATGTGTGTTGTGGTGGCACACATTCATTTGTATATGTGGATAGTAATTACACATAAATAGGAAGACTCAGTTAGTCTGAGTGTGTGTTCACCAGAAGCCACCGAAGGCCGCCGAGAGCAGATATGTTTCTCCAGCAAAGACTCTCTTATTTGACATCATTATGTAAATATCCTGTAAATATACCTTTTCCTAATACACTTCTTATTTGATCTACCTTTGTTTGTTGAGTCGTCATTTGTATTGCTTTCTACGTTACTTGTTTCAACCTGCAAACTTAACAATATATATATATATATGGTCAGTATATATATATATATATATATATATATATATATATATATAATCAGTATATATAAATATATAGATATATACGTTTTATTTGTTTTACATAACCATTAATACGTCGCTGCATAATTATGAGCATGTTTCGGTCAGCTAGTTACAAAACTGAACTAAAGTTTTGTATCAGCAATATCAACTTAAGGGATCTCTAGTTACTTGAAACTGGGTGAGCGAAACATGCTGTTGAAGAGCATGGTGATCCCCTGGTGCAATCAGGTAGCCGCTGGCAGACCCTGGGTGTGGCAGCAGGACTCGGCATCGGCACACGTCCAAAGAGACCCAGGCGAGGCTTCAGAAGGAGTGCTATGACTTTGCACCTTTCTCTCACTAGCCCCGCTCCTCCTCTACCGACCTGAACCCGCTGGACTACTTCGTTTGGTTATACGTCGAAAACATCACCAACATGACCTCCCACAATACCAAAGCCAACCGGATCGCCGCCATCCGCCGAGCTCATGCTGGCGCTTGTGCAAAAGTCGCCGGCTTGGTCCGATCGATAATACAAACTGCTGATGTTTTCGTTAATATATTATTACTCCTACTACAATGTTATGAAACCTCAACTTTACTGAAATCCTTGACTTTACAAACCAAAAAAGCGACACATTATTAGCGAAACGAAACATGTTTTGTACATGAAATATTTTTATAAAAGCATTAACTCTAAATATATATATATATATTAAATGACAGTTCATTTTTTTAAATAAATTATTTTTATTACAACATTGTTTTAACGAACACTATATTTGTTTTTAACTCTATAAAATTTAGGGTTCTATCTTTCAAAAGTTGTTAAGGGATAATTGAGTTATTCAGTAATAAAAATCGATAACCAATCTCTCGGCATATTTAAACGTACTTTACGACCGGGCTTTAACGGGCGTTCGTGCTAGCTTAGATAAAAACTTTTGCAGTTTTAACCAAAAAGCTTAAATAATATCAGAACGTCTCCATTTACACTGAACATCTACAGAATGTCAACATAAATATATGACGTATGAATGAGTCCGCTGTGGAATTTCCACAGGTCCCGCTAGTTAATATTATTTAAATAAGCTTTTTAATTATAATTCCTTCTTAAGAAATAACGTATGAAGAAAAACATCAACTAGTAGATTGTAACATGTAAATAAAATTTATACGAAACTATGGCGGATTAAGGATAGAATAGTTAAACATATAAATCATAGGATCTCGGAAAGGAATTGCAAAGTCTAGTAGTTCTGGAGAAGAAAATATAAGAGTAGAAGGCTCTCTGTCATCTATGGATCTCTACTGTGTAGGGGTGTGACTTTGCTGCTTATCGGGTTTGTTGGGGGTATTTACATCGAGGGAGGTATAAGGGCTTGAATTCGTCGGAGCATCCGCCATTAAAATACTTGTAAAACAGGCAGAGGGATGCAAAATTTCGTCGATACAACAGAGGTCGAAGCTTATATGACCATTCAGGACCTCTCAAGTAAGTGACGATTGTGAAGCCTGTCCAAGAGTGAGAGACTAGGAGCTGATGCACCATCACAAATGTGATAACAATACTCAATATATGGGCGAATGGTGGCCTTGTAGAGGTGCAAGATAATTTCTGGCGTAAGTAACCTTTTAGCACGGTAAAGAGAGCCCACCTTCTTCGCAGTAGCCTTCGTAATACTTTCGATGTATATGTTCCAACTCATGTTCCCTGTGAATGTTAAGCCGAGGGGGTGAACGAATTACTTTCAGGTAATGTATCTTTAGCCATAGCTATTAGTGGGTGAGATTTGAAAAAAAAAGATTAATCGAATATAAAAATAGGGAATTATTGAAGTTTCATATAACAAAGAAATACGAAAGTGAGTTAAATAATCAATTGGAAGGCAATAGAAAAAAATAATAAATGAATATATAAAAACAAACATAAAATATAAAAATTGGTATAGATGTGAGTTAAACTGCTTTATCCTTTAAAATAGGAGTTATGAATACATTTATGTATGTTTAACAAATGTATTTTTCCGTCTGAAGAGTAACTATTTTGGAATATTTTTAAATGATATAATATTTGAATTTGTCCAAATGGTTACAAAACAATAGTGACGCATAAGGAAATACACCATATGATGTTCTCATTTTATAATTGATTGTCTTGATTTTGCGAATATATATATACATATATATATATATATATATATATATATATATATATATATGTATATGCATACATATTGTAGTGAATGTACTTTTGACTTACATGAACGTAAGTAATGGCCATTGTAATATTATATAGGGTGTCGATAGAGCGGAAACAGCAACTCAACAATTTCGTAAGAGGTAACGATAAAATGGGCGATTTTGACGCGTAAATCGGCAGTCAGGTCGACTGAGGAAGATATCCATCGGTTGGCGGCCTATGTGCGCTCAGAGCAAGCAAACCACCTACCCTCGTCTCCCGCGGCCTCACCGGATCTCCGTCACCCACACGCACACACACGCACATACACACGCACACACATGTATACACATGTATACACACGCACAAACACATACACACATGTATACAAAAAAAAAAGTAAAACACATTTTGAGGAATGAGATGAGGGATGTGGGATGAAAGGAAGAATATAAAAAGAAGAGATGTTTATAAAACAAACATTTTTTTTTCTTATTTATCTTTTGTTTTTGTTTGTTTTTTATTTTTTCTGTTTCCTTCGCCATAATCGAAAGTATATGCTGCTGCGTAAGGGAGCTTCGTTAGAGTTTGTAATTCGTCTGGAATGTACACCAAGACCACTGAAATGATACGAACACTCTCGAGATTAAACGAGTGACGTTTAACTGTGACGTCATGGGGCGTTGACCAATAGGAAGACGGCAAGTGATGTCCACTGACAGTGCAACAACATCCTGATTTTTTTCCATTCTTTTCTTTTTTCATAAATCTTTTTTTTTTCCTTTTTTTTCTATTTTTTCCTTTTCTTTTTTCTTTCTTTTTCTTCATTTTATTCTCTTTTTCTCTTTCTTTCCTCATCTTTCTCCTTTTTTTGTTCTTTTCTTCTTTTTTATTTCCTTTGTTTTTTCTATTTCCATTTCTTTTTCTCTATTTTTAGGGTTTTTTTTTCATTTTTCCTCCGTTTTCTTCTTTTCTCTTTCTTATTTCATATATTTCTTTTTCTTTCTTTCTTTTTCTTCCTTTTCTTCTTTTCTTCCTTTTCTTCTTTTCTTTCTGTGTTTCTCTTTTACTTTTACCCTCTTCACTTTTAGGGTCATTATTTCTAGCCGCCTTATATTTTGTCTCTTCTATTTTCTCTAGTTTTTATTTTCAATCTATTTTCTCCATTTTTTAGTCGCGTAAACTTCGTGCATTTTTTCTTTCTTTTTTCTTTCTTCCACAACATTCATTTGTTCAGAAGAATACCCGTCCCAGGAGTGTATATAAACAGGGTCTATTTTGCGGGTGTATAGAAACGTCTACTTGCGAATCTTTAGTGCTTGTAACTTCTATATTTCATGTTTGCTGTGTATAAGTGTTCATAGCGAGTGTATATATATATACGTACATGCTACGTAGTGTTTATATATATTTACATATATGTATACGTAGTGTATATATATATATTTATTTACATATTATATAGGCGTCTATATAAAGTTTGATTGTTATACATTCAATAAATTTTCATAACGGGACAATACATAAAAGGCACTTCTTTATACAAAACAATGGATGACATTGTCGGTGGAGACACGCGCAAAAGACACATAGCTTTTGAAAGTTTCTTTCGTTCTTCCTGCCATTAAAGATGTTTTTCTCTCGGAAAAGGGAAACGTCAAGGCATGAATTATATTTGGATATAATCATTTATTTTCAATTCTGGGTCTCTTCTTTGGAGTTGAGCACACTTCAAACAAGTCCACATTTTTGCTATTTCGCCTCTTTGACGTCCTCGGGCGTCAAGTCCAAACCCTGAGCCACATGACTCTCATTTGTTCGCTAACGCGTCAAATACTGAACTCTTCTCTCTATGTGTATCTCTAAACTATCTTTTCTTAACTCTCTGGCCACGTGACCAATAATAAATCTATGCAACTCAAAAAGAAAAATCACTCATTCTTGTCAAGTAATTTTGTTCATGTTAGTATGGAAAACTAGCATTCCTTTTCATCAAGTTAACATACCTGGTACATATTTTCACATAAATACTTTATCTTTAAATAGCTAATCGGCTTCGATAACATTCTCTCAGTTATTCAAACATTCCTTTCTCTTGTCGAAATATTTCTACTAACTGAACACAGACAGTCGCTTACGATCGCTATCCGGCATTTTCCGGAGCACCAATAACATAACACTATAAACTAGCTCATTAGCAGTGAGATATCTACTGGATCGATAGAAGGATCCCACCATTTTTCCAGTAGCCTTGGCAACGGATTTGATGCATGTGTTCCATTTCAGATCCGAAGTAAAGGTCAAGCCCAGAAGCTTGTCAAAATATGAGGCCTTCCCAAGACGAGGGCTTCAGTGTCTTATATGAATCAGGTTTCTCGTGTTTAGTAGCCATAAAAACCCCCAGAAACCGCCTAAAAACCCATGATTATTTGAGAATAGCATTGTCAGAAACAGTTCGTCGTATAAACAAACTGATTGACTCAATGAATCAGCAGTGGCTTTACTAATAATATTTCCGGTGTTTCTATTCGTTATTTCTTGTAATAAAAATGTACTTCAAAATTTTCTATTTACAAAAGATTTGATTTTCTTTATTTTTTTGTGATACCAATATATAATACTTTTTTTATATATACAATAGCTAAGCAATAAAAATATTCTTTTTTGAATTTCTTGTTTTCCTGTCACTTTATGATGGCTATGAATTTTTTTTGTATGGGAGTAGGGGATTTATGGGAAATACATAAAGTCAAGGGGGCTATAATGGAGGAGAGGTTGGGAATAATTGTTCTTTCTATATATATATATATATATATATATAGAGAGAGAGAGAGAGAGAGAGAGAGAGAGACCTGCATTTTCAACTGCAGAGCCACACACGTTTTCATTTGCTCAATATCGGAAGTTTTACTGCCTATCAGTGTTGTTCACTGATGATTAACGCTGTTATATATGGCATAATCACGTTGGCACAACGATTCTCATTGGATAACTGAAGTTAAGCAACATTGAGCATGGCCAGTATCAGATGGGTGACAATTTTGAAATACCAAGCGCTGTATGACATCATGCCTCCCTGCAAGATTACAAAAACCTAACATCGTCGTTTCCCCTGACAGGGATAGACATATAACTCGAGACTGCTTGTGAATTTGATATTCCTTTAACAATTCCTCCTTTGGAAGAAGCTGGTTCAAACTTGAGTAAATGCCGCCTGTATAACTGGCAATGATGTTTGTTAATGCTCATTGTTAAATTCAGTTCATTACCTTGCTCATTGGGGAGTCTGCTATTCGCTCGACAAATGAGCTTGGTCAATACCAAATGGGTGACCAGATGGAAAAGGAACTTTCAGATCGCCCTCAATTATGGTCGACCTCTTTTCCTATTGTTAAATTTTCCCAAAATCGGAAGTATACGAATTTTCACGGAGGCATTTTACCTATTTTTTTTTACCCTCTTGCATAATCCTAAGTAGATAAATAAGGTGACCAGAAAGTGGGGGTTGAGTTTACTTATGCAGCCTCGTAACTCTCACTTTTCTTTATTTTGTCCTTTAGTCATCACATTCCATCAGCGATGTTTCTGACAAAGGGGGAATAATTTATGTTTCCTGTGTTGTAATCCATCCAATTAACATTTATTATTAGCTAGTTTTTTTAACTTGAAGTAGTAGTAGTAGTAGTAGTAGTAGTAGTAGTAGTAGTAGTAGTAGTAGTTCCTTACATGAAGTGGTTCCTACTTGGTCTGGAACTATTTCCATATAATATAACCCATGTTTGGAACCCTTCAAAAAATTATAATGATCGATCAATTTAAATGATTCCTGTACGTACAAATACTTAATCATATAAACAAACGGAGCTTTATGAAACAGAAAAGGTCTCGACGAATCTCGACAATATTTCATTTGTTCTTTTCTCTCTATTTGCTTGTTTCCGTTTGCATTCCTGCTTTTAATTTCCGTTCGTGACCAACCGATTTTACTTTCACCTGCCATTTCTAGCCGCCCTCCCCACTTCCTGTCTGATTTTTTCCTCCCATTCATAATTGAATCATACGTTACTAAGCGCTACTTAAAAACAAAAACGTCAGAAAACAGGTTCAAAGTTTTGCGATATAGAAATATTCGTTCAGAGTTTATTTTAAAATGAAGTGCAACACTATCACATCATATATTATTTTGTTTATTAGAACTCTTTAGAGATGAGTAATTTATACATTTTTTAAAATTTATTTATTTGCGAACTATTATCCTCATCTCTTATAAGATGTTGTTTCACAGCATTTCGGCATACTCTCCCTCTGTCCTTCGTCAGGTTGTTAACCGCGACGGGATAGGAATGCTGAAACTTTTAACTGCATCTTCAGTCATCACTGCCTTCCATAGTTGTTGTCGTCTCAGCACGTTTTGGCCAATTAATCCTCTGTCCGGATTTAGGTAGCACTGAAACTGCTATCTTCAGAAAAAATGTAGGCAGAGAAAATGTTATTGAAACAAAGGAATGCTTAGTAAAATATTTTGGTTAACTTAGAAACAATAACAAAAAAATGAGGTGGACATAAGTAGGATGGGTTTTCAAACCTAGGTTTAAAAACAATAAATTTGTCCAGAAAACGTGACTGAAAGGTCACGTGCTGGGTATTTGTGTGGTCGAGTGACGTAAGCACAAAGAAATAGTTACATATATACAAGCAAAGTTAGGAGTTAAAGAAGACAGAGCTAAAGAGAGGGTTAGACGGACGAATAGAGTTTGGAAGTACGGAGGTGAAGTAGAGTCTAAGACAAGAGCGCAAACTTCCAATAAGGAAAGAGTGAAATAAAAGCAGTCGCAAATATAATCGAAGACTCCTAGTCGTTTCTTTGGAAGAAATGCTTATTTCAGCTTTTGGCAGCGTCATCAACCAAGATCCGGATGAACAAATGTATGATTTTCTTATTGGCAAGATTCAGAACCACCTCGAACTGTGTTCCGTCCTCTTTGTGTTATTCATGTTGTAAATGTCCTGTAACCCATGCAACACACATCCACAATGGATTTATGAACACTAGACGACAAAAAGAAACTTCAATGTATGCACAAATCATCATATACCCAACGCACTTTATAAACAGCGCTTTATATATATATATATATATATATATATATATATATATATATATATATATATATATATATATTATTTAAATATTAATTAATAATTAATAATTACTACGTGCATAAAAGTAAGTCATCTATATACATGCATGTTTCGGAGTTTACTCCTCATCAGTATAGCTAGACTTTTATTGACAAGGATCGAACCTATAACTATACCGATGAAGAGTAAACCCTGAAACATGCATGTATATAGATGACTTACTTTTATGCACGTAGTAATTATTAATTATTAATTAATATTTAAATACAAAATAAAAAAAGTAAAAACGTCCTAAGATTTGGACGAAGAAAAATGTAAACAAAAGGGCAAATAACTCCTTTCTTACAATAAGAGAAAAAAACGCTCAGGGAGCGAAATAAAGAAATTAATCGCTAATAAAAAATAAACAAAAATTCAAACTATATATATATATATATATATATATATATATATATATATATATATATATATATGTATATATATATATAAATATATATATATATATATAGCGGCACTGATGAGTTGTGATACAACGAAACAGGACTGTACATATATATATATATATATATATATATATATATATATATATATATATATATATATATATATATATACTTGAGAATAAAGTAATGCAATAAACCTACTGGTGGGCAAATCCAGTGACAATCGATTTTACAAAATATTATTGGATTTAATATTTTATAAAGACGCTAAACGTAAATTGCTCAACATACCAGATAGAGCTAATAAATCATAATTTATTATTTAAAATTTTATGATTTGAAACGGTTAAATTTCAAATCTAGAATTTTTATTATATGCAAAACAAAGAATAAGTACATTTTTTTAACCCATGAGTTTTCGATGCTTATTCATCTCCTCAGAGGAAAAATTATTAGCAAATATTATAAATGGTTTGCACCTAATTTGCTAACTGTAATAAACATAGAAAATCATAATTAAAGGTGTTTAAAGTTTTTAAATCATAGAATAAGGAAGAATGACAATACGCATTGGATTTTTTTTTTACCTCCCTGCTACCAAAAACTCTCACTTTACCATACAATTTTGATCTTAAGTTCAATATCCTTTTCAGCCTGCGCCGACATCTAATTTCCTTTATTCTACGATTTAAAAATTTTAAAAACGTTTAATTATGATTTTCTATGTTTATTACATTTAGCAAATAAGGTGCTAACTATTTATAATATTTGCTATTATTTTTTCTCTGAGGAGATGAATAAACATCTAAAACTCATGGATTAAGGAAATATATTTCTTAAAATGTATTCTTTGTTTTGCATATAATAAAAATTCTAGATTTGAAATTTAACCGTTTTAAATTATAAAATTTAAATTACTAAATTATGATATATATATATGTGTGTGTGTGTGTGTGTATGTGTGTGTGTCTATGTGCCTGTGTGTCTGTGTGTTTATATATATATATATATATATATATATATATATATTGAGAGAGAGAGAGACAGAGAAAGAGACAGAGACAGAGACAGAAAAAAAGAAAGAGAAGAGAGAGAGAGAGGGGGGAGTAGAGACCCTATACTCCCCACAACGATAATATATTTGTTCTAGTGCGCGTGCCTCAGAATTTTCGAAAAGAAAACTCCTATAGGAATTTCTCTTACTCCTGGAATATTTTGTATTTAACGTAAAATTTCTATTTATGAGCAAAATTAAATTGTTAAAAAACGTAAGTATTTAAAATCATTTTCAAAATGAACTATAAACGAAAGTTTATTTCAAACAATAGAAACAGGTGTTATATTTCATTATTTATTATTATGATTATTCTTTGTCTCTTTTGTTGTTATTTTATCGTTCGTTGTTAGGACTTTTTAATAGTGAGAGTCTTAGAGAGTCTTTTATTAAGAGGGATGTTGTGAGAGATTTAGAGATTAGATGTTGTAGATTGTTCGTGTTATAAAGTTTTTCATATATATATAAAATGTTTATTACTTAGATGTGTTGAAGATGGAAGCTCTTTGAGTGAGGAGATAGCGTTCAGACAGTCTTAGTATAGATATGAGATGTAGAGTTCACATTGTCGATATGAGATGTCGAGACGTGTATGTAAAGACATTTTAAACACATGATATACAAGACATATAATAACGATTTTCACTTTACCTTTTGGTAGAATCACAACACAAAGACGACGTTTAGAAAAACACATGATGGGTTTATTTCTTCTCACGACCGGCCGTGGTTTTCATCATCAAGGATTCAAAGCTTCACATTCTAAGTTTCAAAAGTGATCGTCTCGCTTCTAGATGTTCGAATCCCAACTGGACTGTCGTCTGCCGTTCTCAAACTCCCTCTTTGTCTCTCCCCTTAACTCTAAAGTTTTCTAACTATATCTAGAACTTCCCATTTTCCATGACGTCATACACATGTTAAAACATGTGTCTTCTTTCACGTGTTCTGGACATGCGTGTCCAAAACTTTTTCCTTTGTTTACAAAAGGAATTTTAACCTATATTCCCAATAACCTATTTTTCCAATATGTTAAAAACATGTTTATTAAATTATCTTGTATAGTTGCATTCTTTCAATTGAATTTTTCATAACAGAATTGACAACGCACATTCTTTTCTTGAAACTATTTTATCTCTAAGCTAAACAATGGTTTGTTTTACATTCCATTTTCTAATTCTCTTCCGTAATCTATTTCTAAACCTAATTTACGAGGTTCAAATTTCGTCTATTCTATTTCATTTTCATTTTAATTAAATCTCTCTATTTTTATACTTACATGAAAAGGGGCCAGCCCTTATCATGTGACACAGGAACATACTTAATAAACTATTTAAAAAAAATAATGAATCGTAAAACTTTATTCAAACCGAATTAAAATGTTCCAATTATGAAAAAGCTGTATTTTATTATTTGTAATAAAATATTTTAATTATTAAAAATATTTTTTATAAAAAGTGATTCCATTATTTGTATTAAAAACATTCTAATTATAAAAAAATAATTTGATTAATTGTTATATAAATCTTTGGATTATAAAAAAAAAATTTAATTATTTTTAATTAAGATATTTTAATTATAAAAGAAAATTGAATTCATTATTTATAAAAAAAATACATAATTAATACAAAATAATTTCATTATTTATATATAAAAACATTATAGTTTAAAAAAATTGATTTCATTATGAGTGATGAAAATATTTTAATTATAAACAAATTGATATCATTATTTGTGATAAAAACATTTTAATTATAAAAAGTTGATTTCATTATTAGTAATAAAAACATTTTAATTATAAAATTGATTTTATTATTTATAATAAAAATATTTTAATTATGAATAAACTGATTTTATTATTTGCAATAAAAACCTTGTAATTATAAATAAGTTGATTTCATTATTTGTAATAAAAATATTGAAATTATAAAAACTTGATCACATTATTTGTCACCAAAAACATTTTTATTGTGAAACCTATTTCATTATTCGCAATAAAAACATTAAATTATGAAAAATTGATTATATAATCTGTAATAAAAACATTTTAATAATAAAAAAATTTGATTTAATTATTGTAATAAAATATTTAATTATAAAATATTGATTTCATTTTTAGAAATAAAACAATTAATTATAAAAGATTGATTTAAACATTTGTAATCAACACTATTTTTATAAAAAGTTGATTTTATTATTTTTAATAAAACATTTTAATTATAACAATTTAATTATGTGTAATAAAAACATTTTACTTATAAAACAAATTTATTATTTGTAATAAAAAAAATTTTATTATGAAAAATTTATTCTAGGATTTGTAATAAAATCATTTTAATTATAATTGATATTTATTTATTTGTAATAACATCGTTTTAATTGTTTGAAATTTGATTTTACTATTTGCAATAAAAAACTTTTTATTATAAAGAATTGATTTCATTATTTGTAATAAAAATATTTTATTATACACAATTTATTTCATCAATCGTTTAAAAATATCAATTATAAAAGATTGGTTTTATTACTCGTAATACGATCTTTCAAATTATTTATAAATTGATGTAAAGATTTGTAATAGTAACATTTTTTTATAAAAAATTGATTATATTATTTTTAATTATAAAAAGGGTTTATTTCTTTATTTATAATAAATTGATTATTTGTAATAAAAGTATTTTAATTAAAAGAATGGATTCCATTATTTGTAATTAAAACAAATTGATTTTATTATTTGTAACAAAAATATTTTAATTATAAAACAAATTGAATTCATTATTTGCAATTAAAACATTTGTATTATGAACAATTTATTTTATTATTTGTAATAACATAATTATTTTTATAAAAGATTCAATTTTATTTTTTGTAATAATAATATTTTACTTGTAAAAATCAGTTCCATTATTTGTAATAAAAGCATATTAATTATGAGAAATTGATTTCATTATTTAAAAAATATTTTAATTATAAAATTAAAAAATATATTTGTAATAAAATATTTTAATTATAAATATTTGATTTCTCTATTTGTAATAAAACTATTTTAATTGTGAAACATTGATCTCATTATTTGTAATTAAAACATTTAAATTATAAGAAATTGATTTCATTATTTGTAATAAAACAGTTAAATTGTAAATAATCAGTATTATTATCTGTAATTTTTAATCATAAAAACCGATTTCATTATTAATAATAAAAACATTTTCATTAGAAAATATCCTCCTCATTTGTGATAAAAATATTTTAATTATAAAAAAAATTATTTAATCATTTGTAAGAATAACATTTTTATCATAAAAATGTATCTTATTATTTGTAATAAATACATTTTAATTATAAAAACAAATTGATTTAAATATTTTTATCATAAAAATTTTATGTTATTCTTTGTAAGAAAGACATTTTTATTATAAAACGTTCGATTAATTATTTGTAAATTTGTAATAAAAATATTTAAATAGTAAAACTAGATTTGATTATTTGCAATAAAAACATTTTAATTAGAAAAAATAATGTCATGATGTGTATCGAAAATATTTTTATTGTAAGAAAATTAATTCAGTTGGTTGTAATAAATATATTTTAATTAAACTTTCCTCTATATTAGTTACGTTTGAAAAAAAAAAGCATTGGAATTCGTGTTACCGGTTATACGCGTGGTGTTTAGTCTAAATAGCTAACCAATCAAACGTTTTCGTATTCAATCTAACCGGTGAATGTCTATATCATCTTATGTCAGAACTTCTCTTTAAAGGTTGAGTGTACTTTTGTTTCTTCTTTTTTTTTTTCTTTATAGGGTCTCTCACCAATTTTTGTGAGTGTGTCGAATTAATAGTTGACGTGCGCGGCACTATTTTTAAGTTTACATTAATATTGCTTGATTCTTAAATATTGGGTTGACAAAAATGTTCTTGCATAATTTTAATTTGAATGTGAAATGATGTATTTGCAAATAATTTCTCGTTATAATACCTATACTTTATATATCATTTTAAAGAGAGTTTTTCGATATATCGAATCGTTTAAAATAACAATCGATTTAAAACAATTTTGTCTTCTTTTCAGAACGTTGAAGACAAGATCGAAAAAGGTTAATTCGCACAATTTTCATATTTTAATTCAAGCTAGGCCGAAAAGTTGTTGAAACAGCTCGCGTTTGGCTCAGGATCCACTACTGAACGCACAACACAATGGTGATTTAAGAAATTTCGTGGTAACGTTGAGAGAGATTGGAAAGACAAAAAATCTTGATAAATAGGTGCCTCACGAATTAAAGAACAACTAAAAGAAACGCCTTTATAAATTGTCATCTTCCCTTTTTTACGCAACAAGAACGATCCGTTTCTCGACCGGGCTGTGACTCGCGATGAAAAGTGTGTTCTTTGCAACAACCGGCGACGTTCAGCTCAGTAGTTAGATGCTGACGAAGCTCCACGAAACTTCTCGAAGCTAGAATTGCACCATACCGACGGTTTCGTGGTCTGCGACCGGTCTTATCCATTAGTTTTGTTTAATGCAGGCGAAACCATTACGGCGAAGAAGTACTGTCAACTAATGGATGGATGAAATGTGTCAGAAACTTCGACAACAACACCCAGCATTAGTCAATAGAAAGGCCCAATTCTCCTCCAAGATAATACTCGACCGCACGTTTCTACACCGACCCTGAGCGAATTGGACTACGAAACTCTGCCTAATCCGCAATTTTTATTTGAGCCAAGATATGTTCATCTGAATTAAAAAAGAGTACAAACTTCAATAACTTTCATGTCGACCTGATACATTTTTGTAGCTAGAGCTATGTCTGAGCCTATGTTCGCTAGAATTACGAATTTGTTTTACGATTGCATTTTGGGTTACGTGTATTAGATTGGGATTATGACTTTTTTATTCTTATTCGCCCAAACTAAGGCATAATGCCACTTGGATATAAGGGGTTACTATTTGAATTTATGTCTACAGGGGTACTATGTAGGGAGTTGAACAGCAAGATGTATGTCCGCGTTACATTTAAATTTCTGTGAGTTAGTGCAGTCAGATAGTAGGAAAGAAGGTACGAAATAGAAAGTTTAGTAATTCGAGAGTAAAAATTATTTAAGTAGAAATATTTCCGGTATCTAGAGATCTCTAAAGTAAAGAGGTGGAATTTTGTTGCCTATCGAGTTAGTCGAGAGTATTTACTTCGAGGAGTACAAGTGCTACGAGTTTGTCAGAGCGCATTCTACTAGAATATTTGTAAAACAATCCTAGAGGTTGGAACAAGAAACATTCGACTGGAGACTTTTTTGGGGATCCGGTCTGAGAGGGAGAGACTAATATTATCAGCCGTGGGTGGTTTTCTAGCACGATAAAGGGAGGCCACTTTCATGGTAGCTACTTTGGCACCATTCGCCCATGTATGGAATATTGTTGTCACATTTGGGCTAGTACATCAGCAGTCTCTCACTCCTGGACAGGATTCAAAATAGAGTCGCCAACCTAATAGGCCCTGAACTGTCATCTAGGCTTCAGTCACTATCCCATCAACGAAATTTTGAATCTCTCTGCCTGTTTTAGAAGTATTTTAATAGCATATGCTCTGACGAACTACAAGCCCTTGTATCCCCTCGACGTAAATACCCCCAATTAAACCCTACAAGCAGCAAAATCCCACCCCTACACAGTAAAGATCCCTAGATACCAGAAAGTCTTCTACTCTAACAGTTTCTTCTCCGGAACTGCGAGACTTTGGAATTTCCTTCTAGGTTCTTTCTTCCCCAAATGTACTGAAATTCAGAAGTTTAGGTGTAATGTGAACAGACATCTTGCTGCTCAACTCCCTTGCAATTGTGTCCCAGATAGTAGCCCCCTACATCAGAATGGTGCGGTTCCTTGTTTGAGTTGAAAATGAAAAAAAAAATGTCGTCCCTGCATTTGTTCTAGTACAGGGAGTCCCACTTAAAAGTAGCTCTATCTCTCTAATCTTTCTCTTAACGACCAACTGACACAAGTCAAAATGCAATTCTTTTTCTAACAAGATGGCGCTACATGCCACACGTCTCAGCTGGCACGAGTTCATGAGATGTTTACGGAAGAGAGAACAATAGGCAAAGGGTTATGGCCACAACGTTCCCCGGACTTGTCATCATGTGATTTTTATATTTTCTTGACTTCAGACAAAAAGTTTATGCAAATAATCCTCACAATCTAGACTAACTAAAGGTGAACATTACCGACGCTATCAGGAGAATCACCAGAGAAGATCTACAGGCAGTATCTGCAAACGTTGTTAAACGTGCTCAGAAATGCATAGATGTAAACGGGGAGCAGTGCCAGCATCTTTTATAACACTACAGGTAATTTGAACAATAAAAGAATGTTACTCTTCTCTAAGACATTTTTTTAGGCTACTTTTAAGTGTGCCACCATGTATATGTTCCTTTTAATGTTTGAACGAAGTGCTCTCAAGTACAGCATAATTAGTCATTACAATCGGTGGTTGATGAAGTTTCTTGCAATTGTTAAATAAAAGCTTAATCTTAGCAGCATAAAATGTTATCATCTATTTGCGTCCCCATTCAACTATAGACTGGAAATTATTTTGTAAGGTTTTGGGCATCGGCTTAGATATGTGTACAGTTGTTTTCTCCTGAATTATCCACTTCATGGTGTCATAGAGCTGCTGACGCGTATTTAGCAGCAGCAGCCGTACGACGCATATGCAAATAATCTTGCCGGTGCGTTCGCTGCCGTCGCAGCGGAGGAAGGGAAGGAAAAAAGCGAAAAGAAAAAAACACAACGTGGTGAGAGTATCGGTAAGTCGTGCAGGTATAAGGTGGATTGTGGTCACGTTGTGGTGTGAGAGATTTTTAAAGTATGTGTTCGGCACGGCAGAGTTTTGTCCCGTAGCGCAAAATCATTCATTTAAGTATTATATCAATCAATGAATTTAATGATGAGTTCAGGTAAGAAAAAATTCTTTGATTGATATAATAATTAAATGAATGATTTGCGCTACGAAACAGGTGCTGTCGAAAATTGTGCATGTCAACGTACTTAAATAAATAAATTGTAAGATGGTTAATATTTTGAAATTTTGAAGATAGATTTATGTCATTTATTTGTTTTATATATACGTATATATGTGTGTGTGTGTGCGTGTGTGCGCGCGCGCGTGTGTGTGTGTATGATGGAAAATGAAAAAGGGAAACATATAGAGATATGCAGAGAGACAAACAACACAGATAAAACAGGCTAAAATAGATATAGCGACCTGTAGATACACACACATTTGATTTTTTTTATGTGGAATGAAACAATATATAATAAATGCAAAATAAAGTATGTAGGAAGATACAAATCTAAATAAATGTACATACATATATATGTGAGTGTGTGTGTGTGTGTATTATTTGGAAATATGTTGCTTTCAATCATATTTAAAGTTTTATTTAATTTTTAATTTTTTTATTTTACAGGGTGGTCACCACTTATCAAGGCCCGGAAGCCACTCAAGGATAAGGATTATTGCATGTACGGTACGTTAGTGTGGAGATTTTATAAAGTGTCTACTTAAGGGGGCGGTTCATCAGGAATTTGTTTACGTTGGACTTGAATACATCCAGGTTGTAGTCAGGTGGGAAGCAGGCAGACGGAACAGCTCCACAGGCGTGCAGTTCTAAGAAAGAAGCTTTGTTCATGGAATCTACGTTTTGATTTAGGCACAGATAAAGAGTAGAGAAAATTTTTGACAGTGGTTTCGGGTGGACGGGTGTTTTTCGTGAATGATGTGCGAGAGGGACCAGAGATTGGAGTTCAGACGAGCACCTTCCATGGAAATAACGATAAAACAAGGATAGGCTCGCAACGTCTCTTCTGTGGGAGAGAGGTTGCAAGGAAGAGAAAAGGGCATCCCCCACTAAGCCACGAAGTCTATTTTGTACTATGTCAAGGCAGGATAGGCTGTTTTTAGCAGCTCCTGCCCAGATATGGCAGCAGTATTTCATCCTTGGACGTACTTGGCTTTTATATAGAAAGAGAATTGCATCAGTAGTGAGATATCTTCTGGAGCGGTAGAAGGATCCCACCATCTTTCGAGCGACCTTGGCAACAGATTTGATGTACGTGTTCCATTTCAGATCAGGAGTAAAGGTCAAGCCCAGAAGCTTGTCAAAACATGGGGCTTCTCCTAGACGAGAGCCATCCATTTCAATTGATGCCAGATGAGGATCAGAGCATTGATGATTTAAAGATAGGAGTTTGGTTTTAGATGCATTAAAATTAACCAGCCACGTCTTCCCCCACTGAACCACGCGCTCGAGATCAGAGGAGAGAGAATCAGAGAGAACTTTGTCATTTACAGCCTTTGGTGAGTTGCCATAGATAGTTTTGTCATCAGCATAGATGTCAACGAATGATTGAAGTATGTGTTTAGGGAGATCATTGATGTAGATCAGGAAGAGAGTTGGGTCCTACTGCAGGCCTCTGATTTTTGTCCATTGACCACTACTCTTATGAGCCTTTCAGAGAGAAATGATTTAATGATAGAGAAAACATTTCCAGTTATACCGTAGCTGGAAATCTTGTGAAGTAGGCATTTATGCCATACCTTGTCGAAGGCCTTAGATATGTCAAGAGCAATTGCCCTTGAAAGGAAGCCTTTGTCAAGAGATTCGCTAATTCTATGAGATATAACCGTTAGCACATCTACGGTAGATCTTGCAGAACGGAAACCAATCCTTTATGAAGTTCAGTGTAATTATAGAGTATATAACAAATTAATGACAAAATTCCTTATTCCAAATTTAAAGATGTTGACCATCTTACAATTTATTCCTCTATATAATTTGGCATGCACGATTTTTGACAGCACCTGTTACGTAGCGCAAACTTATTCATTTAATTATTATATCAATAAATGAATTTAATGATGAGTAAAGGGCAGAATAAATTCATTGATTTATATAATAATTAAATGAACTATTTTGCGCGAGAAAACAGATACTGTCAAAAACCGTGCATCTCAACGTATATAAAGGAATAAATTGTAAGATGGTCAATATTTTTTGGTTGGTTTCAACAAAAGAAACCAGTTCTCAAATTATATTTGAGGGTTTATTTCTTCTGTGGACGAGAACTTCTGAGGAGGACTTCTTATTGTAACCGACTATTCGTCCGAAGCATTAGCATATTCAGTGTTGCAACCATGTAAATTTGTTTGTATTAATAAAATATATTTTGCTCTTTTTTATTGAGCACTCTTAATAACCTTGTTAAATTCATTAGTTATCACCCTTTAATACATCTAAACTAGCATATATATATATATATATATATATATATATATATATATATATATATATATATATACCTACTACCTCAGGGAGTTGAACGCCTCTGCCTTGAATAGTTTCAGGTCACCCTTGGGCAAGGTGTAACACCTGTTAGCCTCCCTCTCAAGTTCTGAAGGGTTACTATATTGTGAGAACTAGGGATATATATATACACATATGCATGTTTGCTTGCTTATGTGTATGTGCGTGTATATGTCCAGCTGCAGGAGAGATTAAAACTCCGTGATAATAAAACATGCATACTATGCCACTGCTCAGTCATCTCACTATTTCAGTTTGTCACTGGGCAACCAGTGGTAGGGTGCGAGAGGGTACAATATGTGTAGCACAAACATGTTGTGTCGCGATATCTTTCGAAGAAAAAAAAAGTAAAAGTCCTATGGCGATAGGTGAGTGGCGATGTGCACAGGCTTAGCGGGCTGGAAGTGCATAGCTGCAAATCTGCACATAGGCGGCCAGTGATTTATCTAACATCGTCGACTAAATCGCTTACAGGGTGGAAGCAACTTCGGTGGATGATCTGACGGCTGAGCAGCATTTTCTAGGGATACATTGCTCACCCATGGATTTGGGAAGGATCTAGAAAAGGTGACCTAAAAATTGTCTACCCTTTTATTAGCTGGTCGGCTTCCTGCGGTCGGCGGCTCCTCTATATTTGCAGGAGAAACAAGATAAAGTTGAAGAAAAATAATAAACAAGGAAAATCAAAATGTTATCAGGAGAGGAATAACCTAACTGTTGCTACGTGGAATGTGAGAACTTTGCTAGATGTCCTGAATAGTGAAAGACCTGAGCGTAGGACAGCTATTGTTGCAAGAGAGCTCGCTAGGTACAGCATAGACATTGCGGCATTGTCTGAAACACGATTGAGTGGTGAGGATCAATTGGTGGAAGTGGGCTCGGGATACACCTTTTTTGGAAAGGAAAACCATCGGGGCTGAGACGAGAAGGTGGAATTGGCTTTGCAGTGCGTTCTGATTTAGTGAAGAGGATTGAACAGCCAATCTGTGTAAGTGACAGAAATGTGATGATGCGCTTCCCTCTTGCACACAGTAGGTATATTACGATTTTATCTGTGTATGCCCCTACCATGGGTCATGATGAAGACACCATCATGGCGTTTTACCGAGATATAAGTCATACCATTTCCTCTATTCCTTTATCTGAGAAGATTTTACTCATGGGTGATCTAAATGCAAGGGTTGGCAAGGATCATCACACCTGGGACTCACTCGGCCGGTTTGGTGTAGGTAGGGTCAATAGTAATGGTCTGCATCTTTTCCATCTATGCACCCAGTTTGACCTTGCTATCTGTAACACTTTCTTCGGCCACAAAGAGGTCCATAGGTTTACCTGGACCCATTCTCATTCAAAACAAGGTCACTTGATCGATTACATTATTTCCAGGAAGGCAAATTTGTGGAACGTCTGTAGTGCGTGTTATGCGCAGAGCTGAATGCGGCACAGATCACTTTTTGGTACGCGGAAAGTTGAAAGTCTGTATAAGGAGGAAGTGTAGGTTGGGTAGTGTTGGGATTCCCAGGCGGGTTGATGTGTCCAGGCTGGGTGATCCAAGTGTGCGTGAAAAGCTTCGATCCGTAGTTAATTCTGCTGATTTGGATGGGTTTTTTGTGGGCGCATTTTAAAAATACAATCTATGAAATAAGTGCAGATGTTCTTGGCTTCCGCAAATATAAACATCAGGATTGGTTTGATGATAATGATTCTGAAATTACTCAACTCTTAAGTGCTAAAAATGAGTTGCACCATAAGATGTTGTCTGTCTCTCATGGAGGTCGAGAGTCCCTCCGACAGTCACTTAAAGCAAACAAGGGTATTCTCCAAAAGCTACTCCGCCAAATGAAGAATCAGTGGTGGGCTGAACTCGCCAACCAAATCCAGATGGATTTTGATTGTAAAGACCTCAAACGCATGTACCATTTGCTTAAAAAGCTTTTGGTCCTCAAACACTATCTACATATCCCCTACTCTCAAGTGATAGAATTTCCCTTATAAAGGATCCTAAGTTGCAGGAGAATGTACTGAATACCGTGTTCTGCTTTATTAGGTTTTTGTTGATTTGACCAAGGCTTCTGTTACGGTGAACAAAAGTGCCCTATGGATAATTCTGGGGAAGTTGGAATGCCCACCTCAATTTCTACGATTACTCAGGGAGCTCCGCACTAACATGAAGGCTCGCCTGAACTTCAACGGATGCCTGTCAGAACCCATATCGGTTGACAATGGTGTAAAGCAGGGTGATATCCTAGCACGTACACTTTTTTCAATTTATTTTGCAACTATGTTATCGTATGCCTTTAGGGAATGTTCTCTAGGCGTTTATTTGCGTTTCAGAACCACAGGTAGGGTCTTCGATCTTCGTCGTTTTCATGCTTCTACAAGGACATTTCAGCACCTGGTTCGTGAATTGCTTTATGCGGATGACGCCGATCTCGTGGCTCATGATGAGAGGGATATACAGGATATCATGGATCTGTTTTCGGGGGCCTGTACGTCTTTTGGGCTTGCTATTAGTCTTAAGAAGACTATTGTCATGTTCACACCTCCACCCGGTAGTTTGTATGTGGAACCAAATATTTTTGTCAACAACTAGAGACTTGCCGTGGTTGACACATTTGTGTATTTGGGTAATACTCTCGCCAGAAATTGAACCCTGGATGCTGAGGTCAACTATAGGATACAGTGTGCCACTAAGGCTTTTGGTGGCTTAGTGAAGCGAGTACGGTCTGACAGGGGTATAACTATTCATACAAAGATCAGTGTCTATCAATCTTGTATTTTACCATCCCTGCTTTACGCTTCTGGGGCCTGGACAACTGATAGTAGATACATAAAAGTCATGGAGAGAGTGTACCAGAAATTCGTGAGACACATTCTGGGTATCAGGTGGAGCACTTTTATATCTGATATAGATGTTCTCATGCGGGCTGACGTACCTTGTATCGAGAAGTTGATTATACGCAACCAGATGAGGTGGGCTGGACATCTGACAAGGATGGACGACGATAGATTGCCAAAGCGCCTGTTCTATGGTGAAATTACACAAGGAAAGCGTCCACAACATAAACCGAGAAAACGCTTAAGGATAACATCAAAGATAATCTTAAAGCTCTTGGTATTGACGTGTTCAGTTGGGAAAGTGCTTCCAATGATCTTAAAAAGTGGCGCTCCTTGGTCTATCATGGCTGTGATAGTTTTGAGAAGAAAAAATATGAGCATGCAAAAATGAAGAGTGATATCCGGAAGAAAAATCTGTCAGATATATCAGGTCTGTCGGAGGATTTCATGCAAAACTACACCTGTGATTTATGCGGTAAAATGACTTTATCTGGAGCTGGCCTAGCTAGCCACAAGCGTTCACATGGAGATCAATCTTTCCTTGATGGGGAAAACATTGCAGGGCACAGATGTTCTGTTTGCTCTTTGGTCCGTTAATCGAGTGGAGGCCTGAAGCGTCATATGTGCGTCCACAGTAGAGCAGCACCAGTTGGCATCCCTCAATCTCAGTTTAAGTGTGACCTTTGCAACAGACTGTGTAAGAGCATGGCTGGTCTGAAGAGCCACCTTGATTCGCACAGAAAATAGGAATTGATGCATCTTGGTCACGTCTCCACATGTATATATATGTGTGTGTATAAGTGTATATATGTGTATATAATTTTATTTTTAAAAAATATTTTAAAAATACAAAAGAATGATTTATTAATCAACAATAAAGCAAGGGAAAGATGGTCTTCTTCTGTCAAGAAGTGACAATCACCATATATATATATATATATATATATATATATATATATATATATATATATATATATATATAAACGGCTATATATCTGTCTGTCTGTCTGCCTATCTCCATATTTTCAAACTTTATCTTCTCAACAAAACTAAAAGTCGCAGAGCAGTGCAAAGGGTCTCAAATGATTGGATTTTTACGGACCATACTTTTATGGTCTTTAGCCGGTTAAAATAGTTTTTAAAGGTCTAAAAATGGGTCAAAATTAAAATAATCCTAATATATTTTTGCACATTCATCTTAGCTTACTTTTCATTTTTCATTTTTACTCCGTCCATATGTGTGTCACATAGGTATTGTGGTAACGCCACCAGCTTTAACTACTAGTTTGGCTTTCGGTTTGCATTCTAGCTAAGATCACTCAAATACTTTTTTTTTAACTTTTGAAATAACGACTCTATAATATTATATACAAAATTGGGACAAATTAAATTACCATATTTAAGCGTATTTTACGACGGGGCAAAGCCAGCCTCCCTCCGACACTAGTCTAATATATGAAATTCTATATGCCTGTCTGTCTGTTTGTCTCCATATTTTCAAACTGTATCACTTCCGAAACTAAAATGGCAGAGCAGTCCTAGGGGCCTCAAATTGAATTTTTATCGACTGTTCTTTTATGAGTCTTTAGCCGGTAAAAATAGTTTGGCTTTTGGTTCAAAAATGGATCAAAATTTTTAAAAAAATTGTTATACATTTTGTAGTTTTATCTTAGTTTATATTTAATTTTATTTTTTTAGTCTGTTTATGTGCGTTTCACGTTGGTGCAACTGTAACGTCATAAGCTTTACATGCTAGAGTCTTGCTCTCGCGTTCGATTCTAGTTAATGACACTCATTTTTTTTCTTTCGAATTCACGGCTCTATAACAATATATACGAAATTAAAATATAATATTTAAGTGTATTTTAAGACCAGGCAAAGCCGGGCGCCCCGTCTTCGCTATATATATATATATATATATATATATATATATATATATATATATATATATATATATATATATATATATATATATATGTATATATATGTGTATATATATATGTGTACATAAATATATGTGTATATATATATGTATATATATATATGTGTATATATATATATGTATATATATATATGTATATATATATATGTATATATATATATATATATATATATATATATATATATATATATATATATATATATATATATATATTGAGAGGAACTTATGTGTAATTTTTTTTTTCAATACGAGATTTTCATGTAAAAAAAACTGTCGCTCGTAACTGGTTTTTCTGACTTTGACCTCACCTTTCTTACGTAACAAAACTTTCGAAACCCAGAACATCTCGGTGCAGAGATCCATTGTATTTGTCAGTGACACACGAACAAGAAAAGTACTCTTTGAATGTCAGATACCACTCCCCCTAAAGACTAATACTGCATACAATGCAATGATTTTTTTTTAAATTAAATATTTATTAAGATTAATTAATTATAAAACTCAATATGTCTGTCTGTCTGTCTCCATATTTTCATTTCTAGTAAAAGTCACAGAGCGGCGCTTGGGGCCTCAAAAGATTGGATTGTTTTATGGACTGTTATTTTATGGGTCTTTAGCCGGTTTACATACTTTTAAAGAGAGCAAAAGGAGTGAAAATTGAAAAAATAATTATACATTATGTACTTTCATCTGAGTTTATTTTTCATCAGTTTATATGCGTGTCATGTTGCACAGTAGTAACGCCACCAGCTTTGAATGCTACAGTTTGGCTTTTGGTTTCGATTCCAGCTGATGGCACTCAAATACTTATTTTACTTTTGAAATCACGACTGTAATAATATGTACAAAATTTGGACAAATTAAAATATCATAATTAAGCGTATTTTACGACCTGACCCTCCCCCTCCGCTAGTAATATATAAATGGCTATATGTATGTATGTCTTCATGTTTGCAAACTTTATTTCTTCCGAAATTAAAAGTTGCAAAGCGGCTTTAGGGACCTTGAACAATTGGATATTTTTACGAATTGTTTTTTTATGGGTCTTTAGCCGATTAAAATAGTTTTTAAGGGTCAAAAAGAGATTAAAATTGAAAATATTGTTACACATTTTTCGCATTCATGTTAGTTTATTTTAAGTTTATTATATTTAATTAGTTTATACGCGTGTCACGTTGGTGCAGTGGTGTCATCTTTGAACGCTGCGGTTTTGCTTTCGGTTTCGATTCTAGCTGATGGCACCCAAACACTTTCTGTTTTAACTTTTAAAATCACAACTTTATAATAATATATACGAAATTTGGACAAATTTAAATATCATATTTAAGCGTATTTCATGACCTGGCAAAGCTGGGTGCCCTTCTTCCAGTTGTAAAATAATTAAAAACCTACAGGTCGGTCGAGAATTAATTTGCTACGTGTTTATTTGTTGCTTCTATTTATCAATTTTTATGAGTTCTGCCTTGTTAACTAGTCTGGACTTATACCTATATTTTAATTATGATTTGTTTGTCTGTCTGTATGTTGAGTATTTATATGCCCCCCAAACTACTCAACTAAATAATGCTAAACTCTAAATAAAGCTACATTGAGATTCCAGCTCTCTCTTAAGGAGACGGGGAGATGAAAACCTATACTACTACTACTACTGCTGCTGCAGCTGCTGCCAAAACTATTTGTTTCTTTTCAATCAATTTGTCAGCATTGCAATAAATTTGTGGACCCTTGAGTGTGTCATAGCTGATAAATCTACTACTACTACTACTACTACTACTACTACTACTACTACTGCTGCTGCTTCTACTACAGCAAAATATAGTACTTCTAGTTTAGTTTAGAGGCATTAAATGTATTAGAAAGAATTAATTATAATTTAGCACAAATGGAGTACTGTTGCCACATCTGGGCAGGTGCTGCTATCCAGCTTGGTAGAGTTCAAAGCCATCTTCGAAACCTAGTAGGTGATGCCCATTTTTTCTTTCTGCAACCTCATTCTCACATAAGAGACATCGCGATCCTGTTTCTGCTCTATCGTTATTTTCATGGCAAATGATCGATTGGACTCCAATCTATGGTCCCCTCTTGCCAAACTTTCACAAAATAAATTCGACGATTCCCACCGCTTTCCATCTGTGCGTAAATCTAAACGCAGATTCCATGAACCAAGCTTCTTTACTATAAATATTTCGCTAGCCTGCTTCTCAGTTTAATACAATGTAAACAAGTTCTTGTTGAACTGCTCCCATAAATAACTAAATTCTAACTATGGCCCAGATTTCTGTGATTTTTCTTTTTTTTTTTCATCAGAGCGTCCAAGATCCAGCAGAGATATCCCGCATCTATACATCTCTAAAAAAATATAAGGTTATATCTTCCTACGTACTTACAGTGTATTTACTTTTTTCTCCCTTCTTAATACTATATGTGATTTGGCCGTGGTACAGACTCTTATAGTCTTTTTGGTACCCTAATGAATTCTCGTATCCTTCACCAACTGCCTTTTTTATTTATTGAGCCAAGACTTATAATTCTGCTTGGTGCCATCACTTGCGGCATGCTTTATAAGAAGCCCAATTCCGCAGAATCCATTTCCTTTTCTAACAGGGCATTTCTAATGCTTACCTGGCAAGCTAGACTTCTTGCGAAAAATGTTTATGAACATTAAGAAAATAAAAAGAAGCAAAAATCAAAAAGACATTTCTCACTTCTGGCTTATCACATCCGAAAAAAAAACTCTTAAAATATCCGTGTACGTAACATTCGATTTCGTTCTCTCTCTAAAGTTCTAACTTATTTCTAGGCCAACCATTTGTCTCAATTAACGTTTCATTTTATTTTCCTATGACATGTTTCTTTCCATTTTAATTTATCTACCTAATTATGACTTTGAATTCCTGACATTAAAATACAATAACAGTATATATAACTTTAAGACAATTACAATATTTGTTCAATATCATTAAAACATTTTTTAAATACATTAATACATTTAACTATGATTTACAGAAAATTATGATCAATAGTTATAACTTTTTTTCAACAAAAAATATTTTTGTAACAATAACAATTCAACAAAGTGTGTAAAAAAATACATGAAAAGCTGAAAAGTACAACTATGAACACAAAAATGCCTTTTCAATAAAAGTGCATTTGTACAGACAATAGGATTTTGCAAAAATGATATTTATACATGCTGTTTTAAAGTGCAAGACTAGTGAAAAATTCTTGTTTGATTGACAATTTTCTACAACTTGTGACATTTTACAACAATAATACTGATCCCAATTTCTCTACTTGTGTGTATATTTGTATATATTTTAAAACAAACAATTCATTTATGAATGAATTACGCATGGTGACTTGTTTTTATTTTTCTCGTTTCTTGCTTTATAAAATATTTTCACAAAAAGAACGGTCACCTGTTATGACCTGTTATTAAACACTGAAAAGTCAAATAGAAAAACAATTTTTCTCTTGATCTTTTATTTGTTTGATTTCATTTTTCAATCCGTTAATTTTAATTTGGACTTTTATTCTGTTATTTTTTCTTTGCGGCATATCGACATTCTTTTCTTTGGTGAGAGTGTATGCTTTATTTTTTTCCATTGTGTGCATGAGTGTATTTCTTTCTTTTTTTTGACACTGTGCGAATGCGTGTGTGTTTCTCTTTTTTTTTTTTTTTTGATTATTGTTTTATTTCGTCTAGCATTTTTTCTTTGTTTGTTTATGTTGTATCGTGGGATGCGTTAGATCAATATAACGTAAAATATCTTACCGCAGGGAGTCCAGCCTCCAAGTTGGTATGTTGTAACTCATGAGGAAAGAATATAACACGTATGAACAAATAAGGAAAATGTTTATTATGAAGACACGCACACACACGTTACTACAATTCAAAACAGTTAGAAAGTCCAAGTATAGTAACCTGAATGAACGGCGATGATGTTCATCTCCCCATGTTAAAAATCACTGTTTCTCCTCCACTCTGTCCACTTCTGGTCGTTGATCTCGCAAGAAGTCGCGAGAATTTAAAGTTTAGGACTACGGACAAAGGGAGGAAACTTTTACCCAAATAAGTAAAGAGTTAATCCCCTTTGCATTATACTTTTGTTTCATCCCAACATCCCCCCTTTAAATTTTGACGCTGGTACGACTTCAGTTGAGGATCTGCAAATGTTGTGTTGGACAACGGATGTTCTTGCACTCCAGCTTCAGTGTTCTGAGAAGCTTCTGGTGTCTGCTGTGGCAAGTTAAAGGTGTCCAACAAGATGTTTAGGAGAATAGAGTGATCCGGTATTCTGTCTGGAAAATTTGATGGTCGCAGTTGGTTGAAGTGTCGAACCAAAATTGAATTTTGGCCATATACCTCGTACGTTACATTCCCGGTTGTTGTCCAATGTAGCCTTGGTTTCATGACTCTTTGTTGTTCCACTAGTCTTTTGTTAGGACTTGTTGACTTGGTAAGAATGTTCTTTGGGTGAACCATGGTGGTGGTTGTACTGCCGTTCCATTTTTGTGCTCCTCTTGATGGAATGATGTGGTTTGGGACGTAGACCATCGATATGTAAGCGGATTTTCCGATTCATCAAGCATTCGGCTGGTGAGCTACTGTTTGGTGTGTTAGGGTATGGTGTTGCCCTATAGCTTGTCAAGAAGGTTTCTGATGTTGTCCCTTCTCTCCTGAGTTTTAAAAGGGCTCTTTTAAAGGTGTCCACAAGACGTTCACCTTGACCGTTCTACTGTGGGTGAAATCGTGGTGTACGAATGTGGTTGATACCATTTCGTTGGCAGAAAGTCGAAAATTTGACTGAGCTAAAAGCGATGCCGTTGTCAGAGACCAAAGTCTCAGGAATACCAAATATGCTGGAAATCTTCTGGAGTTTAGAAATTGTTCCCTCAGAAGTAATGTCGTTCATTTGGAATATCTCGGGGCATTTGTTGAAGGCATCTACAACAACGAGAAAGGATTATCCGTTTGTGGACCCTGCAAAATCTATGTGGAGGCGTGACCAAGGGGAATCTGGAATAGCGCATGAAGAAAGTGTAGATTTTCAAGGGGATTGAGCTGCAATCTGACATTTAGTGCAAGTGCGTGCAAGATCTTCCAGCGGCTTATCCATTTTTGGCCAATAAACTATCCACGTGCTAATGCTTTCATGTGACTGATGCCTTGGTGTCCGAAATGAAATTGTTTTACAATTCTGTTTTGCAATGATGAGGGAATGATGACCGGTTCGGCAAGGAGAAATATACCATCAACCTCTGATAAGGAAGATGTCAGAAGCTGTAGCTTCTTTAATCATGTAGAAGTAACCGGTAGTTCCCTTATCGTAGCTGTGAGCGTTGAAGAGATTTTTTGGCTCCAGGGATATTGCTGTAACAACAGAGTCTTCAGTAAGCCTCTGGTGTGTACTAATGAATCTCGACAGGGCATCTTCATGTCCAATCGAATTAGTTGAAAGGTACTTTATTGAGAATTGTAGTCTGCAGAAATAAACATTTTTAAAAGTGTTTTTGTTTATTTTATTTCCAAATCTTCGTCGCCAGTTGTTGTATCATGGAATGCGTTAGATCAATATAACATAAAATATATTACACAGGGAGTCCAGCCTTCAAAAAGTTGCAACTCATGAGGAAAGAACATAACACTTATGAACAAATAAGGAAAACGTTTATTATGAAGACACGCACACACACGTTACTACAATTCAAACGTAATAGATGAAAGTTAGACAGTCCAAGTATGGTAACCTGAACGAACGGGGATGGTGTTCATCTCGCCATATCAAAAATCACTCTGTTTTCTCTCCACTCTGTCCACTTCCGATCGTTGATCTCGAAAGAAGGCGCGAGAATTTAAAGTTCATGATTATGAACAAAGGGAGGCGACTTTTACCCAAAGAAGTAAAGAGTTACTCCCCTTTGCATTATATTTTTGTTTCATCCCAAGAGTTTCTTCCCCGCATTGTGTCTATTTTTTTCTTTAATAGACCCTTACGTTGTGTTTCCGTGGTGTATGCGAGGCTATTTTTTAAATTTATTCTTGTTGAATAAAGTGGTCACGGTAACCAAAATGATACAGGTTGCATAAAGGTCATATTTAAGAATACGCAGTGTTCATATTAACGATGAGGGAGAAATGAGAGAAGACATTTATACATTTACAGTTCTTTGGATTCTTATAACATACATTAGCGAGGAGAGAGGATGATCAGTTCTTCTAACATATGAGTTCATATAAGATGATTACACATTACCTTGAATGACGACACGAAGACAGCAGTTACAAAAATCGATGATGTCCTTTATTTCATTTGACCGGTCAAAATGATGATTGCCGCCAGGAATTCAAATTCGTTTCTACATAGTTAACTGTTCTCCCTTCGCTTCTAATGGAACCCTCCTCTGCTCGACTGCCAACTCTCGACTCTGACCGCCCGACTGTCTTACTGTCTCCCCTCTAATCTCACTAAAACTAGCTCCTATATTGAGAAATTCTCTTTCTGCTATGACGTCAGATGTGTGGTTCAAAACGTGACAAACTCACGTGGCTAAGCATACGTTTCCAAAACACACTGCTGCAAACAAAGAATTCTGAACTAACCTATTTTTCAACCTAACCTATTTTTTCAATATTCAAAAATATGGCGACGTGCGATCGTTTTTTTCTGGCGCGTAGTGGATTATTGAAAGGTGAAATTTAGATTTGCAATTTCGAAAGTGTTATGAAATCTGAAAAAATATAATTTGAATAAAAAACGACACTTCGATCTTTGACTGTATTTTTTTATACAGGTCTCGCCATTTATCAAGGCCAAGAGGTCACTCGAGGAGAAGGGTTAAAAACTATGCAGAAGTCAATCGGACAATGTAGTAATCGTTAGTAATGGGAATTCGGTAATAAGTTTACTTAAGTGAAACGGCTCATCAAGAACTTGTTTACGTTGGACTCGAAGACAACCATATTGCAGTCAGCTGAAAAGCAGGCGGACAGAAGACAGTTCCACAGGCGTGTAGTTCTACGAAAGAAACTTTGTTCATGGAATCTACATTTAGGTTTAGGCCCAGATAAATAGTGGGGGAAATTATTGATAGTGTTTCTAGCTACACGAGTGTTTCTCGTAAAAGTATCTCTGAACAATTCTTTTCGAGCTGGAGGCCCCGGCTTGAACCACATGCCAAGAATTTGAATTGGGCTGAAAACCGCCGACATGTTGCGGTTGATTTTGGCCTCTGTGATCGTTTCGTAACGAGTGAACGTCTCCGTCACCATCTCAATATCTCGAAAGCACGACACAAAGACGGTGATGTCATCGGCGAACGCAGAGACTCTGGCTTGCATTCCACAGAGCAAAGCGATTCCTTGTAGCACCGAACTTGTTTCATCGCACTTTAGCTTGCGAAGTAGCGGTTTCAACGCAAGGACATAAAGCAGGGGAAACAGCGGACAGTTTTGACGCATCGATCAGGAGATTGCGAAAAATGTCGATCGCTTTGCGTTGATCTGTACCACTGCCGACGGTGCGTGATACAGTAGGGAGTCTCATTTGCGGAAGTCCGATTTAAAACTGGTGCTCTCTGAAACAAAGTGGTGAGTAACCCTATCGAAAGGTTTGGATTGATTCACGTTGACCAGCGCAGCTTCCACGTCGCCTTCTATCCCTTCCTCTAGGATTATACGGATGTGGTTCAAGTTGTTCTATATTGATCCTCCTTTATAGCATCAGAAAACAGTTCCAGATAGCGTAGTTCTAATACAACCTCGTTGCCAACAGCTCTAACCTGGGACTTTATGGAGAGGAGACATAACTCAACCGAAGATTGAACACAGCTTGCCCATCCTAATAGCGAACTCTCTAACAATTATGCTAAATTAGAATTTAAAATAGAATAGAGGGAGAGATTTCTTTCTTATTTTCATCGATTAGTTTTATTTTTTATCGATCAGTTTTCTCTTTTCGTGTTTTTTATTTGTTTTTACGACTTATCGATTAATTTTGTCTTTTGACTTTTTATCGACATAGGGCGAACGAAAGAGAAGAGAAAGAAAGAGAAAAAGAGAAAGAAAGAGGCGTGTTTGACTTCTTGTTCTTATCGATTAGTTATGTTTTCGTATCGATTAGTTTTGTCTCCTTTCCTTATCAATAGCGAAAGAGAGAGAGGGATTAGTTTTGTCGTCTTTTGTTTGTGGATTTGTTTGGCTATAATGATTTCAATTAAAAAGAATTAAAATGCGAAGCGATAGCGCGAAGGCGAGGTCTGCTAGTATCAAATCGTGATTCGTTTTCTGTTGTATCCGGGTTCTCATAGTTTTGTTTTGTTTTTTTTAATTTGCGTTGATTTTTTAGAAAGAGATGACCTTTAAGTGTTCAGGAAATTTGTAATTAAAAAAAAGACATTTTTTGCGTTTTTAGCCGAGGCGTCAATTTTCCGTGCAAATATAATGCACAAACGAACATCGACTTCCAACCTGAAAACGAGGTAAATGTATGAGTATGTGTGTGATACGTATGTGTGCGTGTGTGTACATTTGCGAGTGTATATGTGTATGTATGTGTGCGTATGTGTGTATTTATGTGTGTAAGTGTCTATGCGTGCACGTACGTGTGCGTGTGATTATATATGCGGGCCTGTAAATGCGCATGTGTGCATGTGTATATGTGTGTGCGTGTGTGTACGTGTGCGTGTTCGTATGTGTGTGTTTGTGTGTGTATTTCTGTGTATGTGTGTGTACGTGTATATGTGTGTGTGGGTGTGTGCGTATGTGTGCGTGTAATTGTATGTGCGTGCGTATGTGTGTGCGTATATATGTCCGTGTGTGTATGTGTGTGTATATTGCTTGTGGATGCACGTGCATATGTGCGCATCTGTGTGTGTACGGAATTCTGTAAAGGAAATAGATATCGTTTTACTTGTCGATTAGGACCCAAGCAATGCGTTTATGACAGAGGTTGACTGAGACAGGACATGTTGTGTTTTCATAACAAAAAGAAATTGACTTTTTGACTGACTGCAACTAAACTGCACAATTTCATGGATTCTTTTGCAAGTGCATATTTCTATTTCATTTTTAAATTGGTTCTTATTTTTGAACGATTTTTAACCATTTTAATATTAAATTATAGCCATTATAAGTCTGATTTTGATCTTGGTAGTTTGAATTGAGTTATATCTGCCTTATTTGCCAAAACTGGTGGGAACCAAGCCGCTGATCAGCTACTTTGGATTTAACGGGCTGAGCATATAGCTCTCTTGCATTTTTATTACTCTTTTATAGTGGTTGCTGGCGTTTCTGAAAGCGGCTTTAGTCTCTGTATCTATTACGTTGGTAGCTATGGAAAAAGTGATTTCTGTGCGCGATGGCAGCAGTACATTTTGGGGAGAACCATGGCTGGCTGTTAGGTTTTTGTTGGAATTTTTTTAGATGGTATGAATCGGTCTATGCCTACAATTAACCATTCGGTCAGGTCTGATACTATAGAGGACACATCCTTTTTAAACATGGAATCAGAGTTTTGGAGGAGTACGTCGTATCATTTCGTATTGACTGGGACTTGTGTCGACACTTTTGCCCCCGTTTCAGGAACAGGATCGGTGCCAAAACCTGCATATGTCACAGTATAAGCGGAGGACGACTGCCGCTTTTTTCGATAGATTTTTATTCTAGCTGACCGCCGTCAAGACAAGTAGAGTGTTTTGTTCCGCCAAGTTGTAATTCCACGACCGTCTTGGTCTGTTTGTGTCGCACCACGCCGAGGAGCACCATAAACTGACATGGCTCTCTATTGCTACTATTAAAGCAAATAACTACCAACTTCAAGATGTTCCTAATGTCGGCGTTTTTTTTTTTTTTTTTTTTTTTTTTTTTAGTTTAGTGTTTGGGAGAGACGTTCATTTAAATCATATCCTTAAAAACGTTGAATTATGTATATTTTTGTAATGGGACAGTTCCAGTTTTTTCTCCCGAATCCAATAAAATGACCAAAAAGTTCTAAATATTTAACTCTATGGTTGTATTATTATTACTCTTTTGGGAGGGGGCGATGGGATAATGAACGGGGATGGGATAATGAACGGGGATGGGAAGGGGATAAAGAACTCAAAGATATGCAGCTTCAATGTTCTTAGTTCCATGTAACGCTTCTTCGTGTTTTGCTACTGCAGCAATTCCACTGGCCTGCGTATGTGGCTCGTGTGTGTTAGTTTCCAAATTCAAGGATTTTCCTTAATATTTCAGCTGCTTTCATCATTGTTATTCGTCGTATCTTTGCAGCCATTCCTATGATTCCGATTTCTCCCATTCTTTTTTCAAAGTTTTTTGTGATTGTTCCTAGAGCTCCTACTATTATCGGTATTATTTTGATTTTCTTCATCATCCATATTCCTTTCAGCTCTGTGTATTTGCTCCGTGATATTCACCCTGTGGTCAGCTGTAACAGCAAAGTCTAAGATTTGACTTTCTTGTTAATTATTACGACATCCGGTCTTCTTGCTTGGTGGACGTATCCGTTTATTATTATTATTATTATTATTATTATTATTATTATTATTATTATTATTATTATTATTGTTGTTGTTGTTGTTGTTGTTGTTTTTTTTTTCAGATTACCGTAAAACGCCATATATACTATACGTATATGTTCTGCAAAAATATACTTTTGGAGTGATCTATAGATATTAATTTTAGTTTCAGTTTAAAATCAATAAATAAATGTATCATTTTATATTTAATGCTATCAATGGAAAATTAAGTTTTAAACAAAAAACATAAAAATATAAACAAATAAAGGATCGCTTTTAGCATCAGGAAATTGGCGCAACGTTTTACGATTCCGAAAACCCAAATAGTCTCGATTTTTTTTTTTACGATTCCCGATTCCGATAAATTTTCATAATACTAGCATTTATAAATTTAAATTATTGATTTTTTTTTTCATTGAAAGGAATATTCGTAAACTATTTGTTTTCTTTTTATTTCGTCTTCTTTTTCTTTTTTTTTTGTGTTCAGAGATGTCACGTTAACCAATTTTTTTCGCGGGAAAATCTGTGCCACGAACCCCTATGCCTTATTCTTTCATGGCAGGAGGAAAGCATTGAAGGTATCCACGTTGAGGCTTTCTTTCTTTTTCTCCCCGTTTTGTTTGTTTGGCCTTACAACGTAAGATTCCTTCCCGTTTACTATAAGAAAATAATAGTGTGACAGATGTTGTTCTTTCTCGACTTTCGGGCCTTACCAAAATCCCAAACGTTGTGTAAAATGATATAACTACTTTTTTTTAATTGTTAAGAGAGAAAGGGGGAGGGGGGTAAGAGCGAGCATTTCGTAACCTTTTTGCTTAAAAATGTCATCATAAACATTGTCAACACAAATAATGTACGCACTGCTCCTGCAAATAAAAAAGCATATATAAAAAAAGAATAATTGTCTTTTATGTCACGTGAGTACATTATATAGGTTAGAATTGTCAGCAATAGTTTTGTCAGGCAACGCGCATATACCAACAATGAAAATTATATTTCAATGCGTTACATAGTAATATCACATTGCTTAATGTTCATAAGCTTTTAAGGGACATACGTATACCAATCGATAATAATAAAAAGACATATGAATATACGGGTATATTAATGATGGGACGATTCCAATAGTTTTACCGATTCCGATATAATGACCGATTCCGTACTAATTTCCTGATTCTGATACAATTACTGATTCCGGTTCCGATTTTTTATAAATCTCTAAATATTTAACTATAAAGTTGCTATTTTGTCCCAATTAGAGTAAAAAGACATCTTAAACGCGCATAAACATAAAACTTTTAGTGTAAAAATACACTTGTAAGGGGATAATTTTTAGAGTTTACTTTTACTGGAGTTTAAACCAATAAATATCTATCATTATATTATTACTGCCAGCAGCGAAAGATCTTTTTTAAAACAAAATCAAATAAAAAAATAATTAAAGGACTAATCCGATACCCTAAAAAGTTTCAATTTACTGGTTCCCGATTCCGATTCCACTTAATCGTCCCAACACTAATGCATATATATCATGGAAGTACATAAGATCATAGTTAACAATCTATTAGTGTTAGGACGATTGGTCGCAATCAGAACTTTTTGGTGTATCGGAATCGGTAAAATGTGTGACTATTTTCCGATGCGAAAAACGATTCCTTTAATTATCTTTTTAATTTGATTTTTAAAGAAGAAAACCTTTCATTGTTGCTACTAATGATAATATTTGCTGATGTTAAACTTTAAAATATATGCACATTTAACGTGTTTTTTACGGTAATAAGAAAAAATAACAATTTTATAATGAAGTATTTATAAAAAAAATATCGGAATTGGGAAAATATTAAAATCGTGCCATCACTACAATCAATAATAATAATAATAATAATAATAATAATAATAAAGGCCTATTACGTGCTTACCTACTATGTGGAAAATACTGACAGCACAACTGAGGGAACAAATCTATCACTCCCTGAATAATTGTGGACTTCTCTCCGAGGAACAGAAAGGATGCCAGAAAGGAAAAAGAAGAACACATGATTTGCTATATATAGACCAAAAGATCCTAAAGGCGGTAAAAAGAAGAAAAAAGAACTTAGTCATGGCATGGATCGACTACAAAATGTCGTACGACAGGATCTCTCAAGCAGTGATAATAGAATGCTTAAAAATGTATAAAATACCAAGCTGGATAATCAACGTGTTGAAAATGCGATGAGAACATGAACACTGGAACTGACAGCTGATGGACAACATATAATAGAAATCAACATGCAAAGAGGCATCTTCCAAGGAGATTCACTATCATAATTACTGTTCATCATAGTCATGATGCCACTGAACTATATACTGAGAAACTGCTAAGTCGGATACAAGTTCTCTAACACGGAGGAAAAAATGAACCACCTGATGTACATGGACGATCTGAAACTTTTCGTAAGGACGAAAAAACGAACTAGAAACATTAATAAATACCACCAGGATCTTCAGCCAGGATATCTAAATGGAGTTTGGTGTGGAAAGGTGTGCACTACTAGTTATCAGAAAGGGAAAACTAGAGACGACAAAAGGCATGGAAGTACCCAACCAAACGGAGAGTAAGGCACTAGGGGAACAACATGCCTAGGAGTACTGGCAGCAGACACAATCAAAACAACAGAAATGAAAGAGAGAATTGGAAAGGAATACCTCAGGAGAACAAGAAAACTTCTCGAAGCCAAATTATATAGCAGAAACCTTATAAAAGGCATAAATACATCAGCAGTATCATTAGTACGATACTCTGGACCGTTCATAGGGTGGACTAAAGAAGAACTGAGACAGCTCGATCAGAAGACCAGGAAACTCATGATCATGCACAATGCGCTACACCCGAAGGACGATGTTGACCGACTCTACGTAAAAACGAAAGATGGCGGGAGGGGACTCATTTGTATAGAAGACTGTGTGAATGACACCAAAAACGAATTAGAAAAATACATAATGCAAAACACTGAAAAAATAATTATAGCAGCGAGAGACATTGAAACAATTAATAAAACAGAAAACAGAGACAACGGATAAGACCAGAAAAGTGGGAAGAGAAACAACTACACGGAAGATTCATAAGGATGACAACAGATGAAAATAACGTAAACACCTGGACGTGGATGCGAAAAAGACACATAAGCCGAGAAACTGAATCCATATTAACTGCAGCGCAAGACGACTCGATAAGCACCAACTACATCAAAACAAAGCTCGACGATACACAAGAAAACAGCAAATGCAGACTCTGTGGGCAAAGAGACGAGACGATAAACCATATAATAAGGGAATGCAGCAAACTGACCCAAATACAAGAACAGGCACGGCCAAGTTGAAAGGATAGTACATCGGAAATTATGCAAACAACTGTTCTCGAACACACAGACAAGTGGCACAAACATAAGCCGGCAACAGTACTTGAAAACAAGAATCACAAAGTCCTATGGCACATGGACATACAAACTGATGAACAAATCCAAGCAAGAAGACCGGATGTCGTAATAATTAACAAGAAAGGAAAATCCTGTCAAATTGTAGACTTTGATGTTCCATCTGACTACAGGGTGAATATCACAGAGAAAAGGAGAAACGACGCAAATACACAGAGCTAGCCAGAGTTGAAACGGATATGGAAGACGAAGAAAATCAAAATAATACCTATAATAGTAGGAGCACTAGGAATAATCTCGAAAAACTTTGAAAAAAGAATGAGAGAAATTGGAATCAAAGGAATGACTGGAAAAATACAACGACCAACAATCATGAAAACAGTTGAAATATTAAGAAACTCCCTTGAATTTGGAAACTAACACACAGGAGCAACAAGTGCGGGCCAGACAATCTGCTGCAAAGGCAAAACATGAAACACTACATAGAATCTAGAACACTGTAGCCGCATATCTATAAGTTCTCTAACCCCTCCCATTAGCACATCACTGCCCCCCCCCAAAAAAAAGTGAGACCAAATAACCAACTATAGTCAAGGAGGAAGGAAAGACCGAGGAACTGACTAGACCTCCGCCGGATAAGTGCGAAGATAACTAGTACCTTGGGGAGGCTTATTGCCACTCAAATTCCAAAACACCAATAGCCGCTGCCAATGCGAAATCAATGGCAAGCGGCTGTTGCGATAATGCAAATTTATTTGGAAATGTTATCGAAAGAAATGGAGAGTACTAGAAACCTGGGGAGACTTGTTGTTACTCAGCTTTTGGGGAACACTACAGACTGTTTTCAAGGAGAGATCTTTGAAGACCTGTGTGAAAGCTCCTTGTGATCCAATAATAATAATAATAATAATAATAATAATAATAATAATAATAATAATAATAATAATAACAATAAAACTAACAAAAATAATAATAATAATAATAATAATAATAATAATAATAACAATAACAATAACAATAATAACAATAATAATAATAAAACTAACAATAATAATAATAATAATAATAATAATAACAACAATGCGACAATACCATCAACTCCCCGTATTTCCTCCTATAACAGACAACACGCTATGCAACATACAGAGTGCGTGAGGTCGCCAAGCTAATCAAGAACATTGATTCCAGTAAAGCAACTGGCCCTGATGGCATTCCAGTTATAGTGCTGAAAAAGTTCCAACCAGAACTTGCCCCCATACTTACAAAACTGTTTAAACGTTGCCTTAAGGAGAAGTGCTTTCCAATACTCTGGAAAACCTCATCAGTATGCCCTGTATTTAAGAATTCAGGTGAAAAGTCATCTCCCTCTCAGTACAGACCAATAAGTCTCCTGTGTGTCATGAGTAAGTTGTTGGAATTCATATTAAATAAAGAAGTAGTCAACCACCTCAACAGAAACAACCTTCTTAGTGACATGCAATATGGTTTCCGCTCTGCAAGATCTACCGCAGATGTGCTAACGGTTATAGCAGATAGGATTAGTGAATCTCTTGACAAAGGTTTCCTTTCCAAGGCAATTGCTCTTGACATATCAAAGGCCTTCGATAAGGTATGGCATAAGGGCCTACTTCACAAGATTTCCAGCTACGTATTACTGGAAATGTTTTCTCAATTATTAAATCATTTCTCTCTGATAGGTTCATAAGAGTAGTGGTTGATGGGCAGAAATCAGAGGCCCACAGTATTAATGCTGGAATTCCCCAGGGGTCCATCCTGGGCCCAATTCTCTTCCTGATCTCCCAAAACACATACTTAAATCATTCGTTGACATCTATGCTGATGACACGATCATCTATGGCAACACATCAAAGGCTGTAAAAGACAAAGTTCTCTCTAATTCTCTCTCCTCTGATCTTGAGCGCGTGGTACAATGGAGGAAGAGGTGGCTGGTCACTTTTAATGCATCCAAAACCAAACTCCTATCCTTACATCATCAACGCTCTGATCCCCATCTGGCATCAATTGGGATGGATAGCTCTCGTCTGGGAGAGGCCCCATGTTTTGACAAGCTTCTGGGTTTGACCTTTACTCCTGATCTGAAATGGAATACGTACATCAAATCTGTTGTCAGGGACGCTGGGAAAATGGTGGGATCCTTCTACCGCTCCAGAAGATATCTCACTACTGATGCAATTCTCTATCTATATAAGAGCCGAGTACGTCCAAGGATGGAGTACTGCTGCCATATCTGGGCAGGAGCTGCTAAAAACAGCCTACCCTGCCTTGACAGAGTACAAAATAGACTTCGTGGTTTAGTGGGGGGTGCCCTTTTCTCTTCCCTGCAACCTCTCTCCCACAGAAGAGACGTTACGAGCCTGTCCTTGTTTTATCGCTATTTCCATGGCAGGTGCTCGTCTGAGCTCCAATCCCTCGTCCCCCCTCGCCAATTTTTCACGAGAAACACCCACTCTTTATCTGTGCCTAAATCCAAACGTAGATTCCATGAGCAAAGCTTCTTTCTTAGAACTGCATGCCAGTGGAACTCTCTGCCGCTTGCCTGTTTCCCACCTGCCTACAACTTGGACGTCTCCAAGTCCAACATAAACAAATTCCTGACAAATCGCCCCCTTAAGTAAGATACTCTATCAAAACCTCCAATACTAATGATTACTACAATACTATCTCATTGATTACTGTACACGCAATAACCCTTATCCCTGAGTGGCCTTCGGGCCTTGATAAGTGGTGACACCCATGTAAAAAACAAAAAACAATAATAATAATAATGATAATAATAATAATGATAATAACTATAACAATAAAAATAACAATAATAACAATAGCAATAACAATAAAAATAACACTAACAATAACAATAATAATAAAAATAACAATAACAATAATAATAAAAATAACAATAACAATGATAATAATAATAACAATAACACTAACAATAATAATAATAATAACAATAATAATAACAATAACAATAACAATAATAATAATAACAATAACAATAATAATAATAATAACAATAACACTAACAATAACAATAATAATAACAATAACAATAAAATAATAATAATAACAGTAATAATAATAATAATAATAATAATAATAATAAAATAATAATAATAATAATAATAATAATAATAATAATAATAATAATAATAATAATAATAGATTAAGGACTTTCATGATCGTACGTACATTATTATCACATAAAAAAAAGATTAATCTGATTATTTTATGCTAAACAACGTCTGAAGCGTTCTAAAGTCAAACTGTACCGTCCTACCAACTAAAAGAGTTCCATTTCAAATAAATCATTTCAACAAGTGGCGTTTCTTCCATTAATTTGAAGAATAGCAAACTAAGAATTATTTATACGGAAAGAGACATATTCGCTTTTGTTATTTAAAATATATTTCGCTGAAAATTATTTTTATGTCAATAGAAATAGTATTTTTCTTTATAGTATTGACCCGGGGAAATAATTTATTTTCAAAAAAGAATAGATACATGTGTGTGTGTGTGTGTGTGTGTGTGTGTGTGTGTGTGTGTGTGTGTGTGTGTGTGTGTGTGTGTGTGTGTGTGTGTTTAGGTGTATGAAAATAAACCAAAGAAATCAATATATAAACATAAAATGCAATATATACAAGCAAATTAACTGTCGTGGATACAGGAAACTGCCACAAGCGTATTAAGCGATGCTCTTTGTGTAAACAAATGGTGCTTAGGCGTTTGATCCTTGTTAATTCGCATACCCATCTTAGCAGCAGCCGAATAATGTAACAGTTAGAAGCACTGACTGTCCCCTAGGCGGTCAATATTCAAACCTAGCTTAAGCTAGTCTAACCGCACTGATAAGCTGTGATACAGCGAAACAGTACTGTATGTGGATAGTTATGTATATACGTGTGTGTGTGTGTGTGTGTGTGTGTGTGTGTGTGTGTGTGTGTGTCTGTGCAAAGATAAAATGGAAAACAATTCTTTAACAAGAGATTTCATACATCCTCTCTCCACGGTATTTAATTGTATGGTAAACCGTGCATTTTATGTTCATATATTTATCTATATATCTATAAAAGTGAAAACGTATGTCTGTCTGTATACATTTTCGGCCAGACATTAAGGGGTCAAAGTTCCACGATTTGATTTTTGAGAACTCTACCAAACTCCTCCGCCAACTTTGGGTCTAAACACTTGAAATTTTAGATATAGATTACTTGGGCATGGATCTAACTTTATAATTTTATTTGAGCCTAAAACAGTAAATGTTAAGTGGTCAAAATTGGGATCAAAGTTTTAAAAAATTTTATCTCTGCGGTCTCTACCAAATTACTCGGCCAATTTTTGGTCTAAGCATTTGAAATTTTGCATAAAAAGTATTTAGACATGGAGCAAGCTTTTTAATCGATTTTTTCTGAAAATTTGGCTTTTCAAGGAGGCAAAGTTCAAAAGATTTTACTTTTGCAGTCTCTAGCAAACTATGAAGCCAATTTTGGGTCTAAACATTTGAAATTTTACATAAAGGGTATTCAGACTTTCAGCTAGCTTTTTAATCATTTTTTGTGCGAAAATTTGGCTGCCAAAAGGTCAAAGTTTACAGAGTTGACCTTTGCAGACTCTACCAAACTCCTCCACCAATTTTGGATCTAAACTCTTTAAATTTTAGATGTAGTTTTTTTGGACATGGGTCACACATTTTAATTCAATTTGAGCCCAAAACAAATGTTTAAGGATCAAAATTGGGGTCAAAGTTTTTAAAAAATTGACGTCTGTGGTCTCTACCAACTTTTCTCAATGGTAGTTAAGGAAGCCTATTATATAGAAAGGCATTACCGTACATATTCACACTTTTTAATGTATACATATGCACATAACGTTATGATCAGTACATAGGGCCCGGGCAAAGTCGGGCGGAACTGCTAATATATTAATAAAGTAAAGTTGAATTTTTACTGCATTTACAATTTCAATAACAAAATAACTTAACAAATCTTTCCTGCTCAGCACTTTCACGAAACTTGCATTTTTTCTTATTACATTTATTCCGAATATACTGCTTCTCTCAATTATGTATTCGCAGACATAAGATGGCAATATCTATTTACTGATGACATGAAACTCATTGAGATTGTGTTAATTTCTTTATAGATATAATTATTTACAAGTCACTGTTTGTGTTTTCTTTTTTATTTTATACATTTTGCTATATAATACACTAGATCTATTTCATAAATAAGAAGCGCTCCTTCAATTTTTATTATATTCTACCTCTAACAAGGCGCATTGCCTCTTCATTGTAAGGTGCTATTATTTGAGATTATGTCTAATAGCCGATTGTGAGGAGCTGAATAGAGAGGTGCCTTTTTATATCACATTTAAATGTTTGTATGTTTATACGGCCTGGGAAGCCGAGAATAGGGAGAGAATTCGAAACTCTGTAACTCATAGGGAAAATACTTTTGGAGTAGAAGGCTTTCCAGCATCTCGACCTAACATTAAAGAGACGGGATTTTGCTGCTTGTCAGGTTGGTCAGGATTATGTACTTCGAGGGGAAACAAGTTCTGCAAGTTCATCAGAACATTTTCCATTAAAGTACTTGTAGAAACATCGGCCCAGATCTGGAAACAATATTCCATGCATGGACGAATAGTGGCTTTCTAGAAGTATAAGATTCTCTTGTGTGTAAGAAATGTTCTAGTACGATAATGGGAGCCCAACGAATATCGGAATGGTTCCGTTCCATCAACACGGTCCTGATTTTCATATTAATTTTACTAACGAACACCTCACATCGTATTCAAAATGGCGTCTTACCATGACTTCCATGCGATTCATAAGAATTTTTTTCATAAAGATAAATAATTTGTGTTTACGATTTCCTAAAATGTACATGCGTGTTAAGTAAAAATTTTTCATGTTGCTTTCAGAAAAATACATAGAATTTATTAAAATATTATCTTTTGTTTTTGTAAAACAATCTTTATAGAAACTCGAGAGATGTTTCTTAGACGTATGCGTACGCACAAAACCGATCCCTTTTTCTTTAATGCAAACTACTTCAAATTAAAAAAAAAACAAATTATCAGTTCGTCTTATTTTTATAAAATGACAAGACGAGCAATAAACACGGTGGTATTAATGAAAATGTATTAGAGCTCTGAAGTCGGGGTGAATGAAACCTCCGGAGTGAAATGGACTTTTAATTACAGTAATTTTTTAACTCTTTATATAGATGTCCTCATTCACCCGGTATTTTTCGCTTTTAACATGCGTGAATTCCTTCAACAAAATATCATCTTCTCTTCTTCTCTCCCTATCTTCTATCTATTCTTCTTCCATCAATCTATCTATCTTCTATCTTCTTCTCTATTCTTCTTTTATCTTCTTCCATATAAATAAAATGAACTCATTTTTCCCGATGACTTTGACCTTAATAGGATAAAGAATCTAGACATTTTATGCAGATGTAAAATGCACAAACTTTATCACGATATCTGATGTGTTTATAGGCATATTAGCTATTCACTAACTCGCAGATCGGAGCTTCCTATATTATATCTGGTGAGAGTTCACTGCCAAAATCGGTTACGATCAATGAAATAGTAAAGTCATCTCTCTCTAAGAAATTCATACTTCCACCGCCACTCATTTACACCGTCCATCACCATTCACAGGAGACAAATAAGGACGAACGCCGGTTTAGGTTTTTATAAAAACTGGACTGTAATTTGGGTGAAACGCACCACGCTAACTTTTACGTTGGTTAAAAATAAAAACAAACACAAACTAAAAAACTTTACATTTCCTTACAGTGCATTAAAACTTATGATACTTCAATTCCGTTTTATTTCGCATTCTTCGGCAATTGCAACATCGTTTTCTTGTTTTTTGGGGGGTGGGGTGGGGGGTCCATGTATCTTCCCTCTGCCCCCCCCCGATCTTTCCCATTTCTCAAATTTATTTCTTCTTTCTTTCCGTGTTTCCTATCTTTTTCGGCAAGTTCACCGCCGTTTCTTTAAATTTTTATTTATTCATTTATTTATTTATTTTTCTTTTTATAAACTATCGTCTGTTTCTGTTTCTACGAACTTTACATTTTGTTTATTTCTTTCTTCGTTTTTCCTTTAAGTTTAACATCGTTTCTTTCTTTGTAATACAACCGGATTTTTTAACACTAAAACATACAAATAAATTACATGGATTATTTATACGTTGTTCACATTTATGCACTAAGAAATATAAATGCATTACTTACACGTTTTCTACATTTTTACACTAATACAAACAAATTAAAACCATTTTATTTTTATTTTATTTTTATTTATTTCTTTATTTTTCTGCAAGACCGTATATTACATGATTTTCGTTAGATTTCGTTTCGTTCCGTTCTATTTTTCTGTTTACATTTTTCCTATCTTTCTGGAAAGTTTGACATCGTTATTTTTATATATTTATTTCCGTTTTATTGGGGTTCGTCCCGTTCGATTTTTCTTTTTTCTGTTTACGTTCTTACGAATTTTCTGGTAAGTTTGACAGCGTTCTTTTTTTTTTTTTTTTTTTTCTTTCTGCTCCCACATTTAGATATTACTTTTCCGGTCAAATTAATTATATCATCGTAATTATCGCATTTCGTAATCTAAAATATCAATTTTAAACCTAAAAACGCGCTTAGTTTTACGTGGGTCACATTTTTACACTAAGATAATTATGTTGATTACTTTTTTTCGCAGTTTCACACTCTTTCCATTTTTTTTTATAAACCATACATTATATCATTTCCGTTTTATTTCGTTTCGTTTCGTTCCATAAGATTTTTCTTTTTTCTGTTTACATTTTCTTCGATCTTTGTTGACAGTTTGACATCGTTATTTCTTCCATTTTTTACATCGTCATTTCTTCCATTTTTTTTTTTTTTTTCGTTTTATTTCGTTTCTTTACGTTCGATTCTTCTTTTTTCTGTTTACATTTTCCGGGCGTTCTAGAAATTTTGACATCGTTCTTTTCTTTTCTTTTTTGTGGGGGGGCGCAGTTTCCAAGTTTTTCTTTTGTTTTTTTTAGGGGTACCTGCAGTTAAACATTTATTTTCTGGTCAAAATAATTATACCATCGTGATTATCGCATTTAAGAAATGTAAAATATAAGATTTTCATGAAAATCAATTTGGAATACATCAAACTATGACTGATTTCACGCTGACTTTCTTCTGTTAATATAAGGAGGCTATGCTGAAATAAAAACATTTGAAAACATTGTTATTTACAATGATACTCTTAATATTTGCAGGAGATCTTTCTTAACAAATATATTCAACAGCAAATTAGATTTTCTCATTGTTTATACGATCCCGAGCAACGCCGGGTAGCCCCGCTAGTTACTAATATAAGGAAAAGTAACATGTACTTATTATTTCGCAGTTTTCTGTGGTCAAGTTTACTCCGGTTTAAACTATTCGTTCAAATTCTCTCTAAATACACAACGAATATCATATTGGATGTTATTTTTACAGCGTTTCGGTCGATGTAACCTCCAACCTTCTCCAGTTGTATTTTGTCGAACTCGGGAATTTCTCTGTCGAACTCAGGAATCTTTCTGCGGATCTTGTGAATCTGCATAGAATTTTGAAAGGAACTTTTTATATAATCCTCAAGGGTTAGTATGCACTCGTTCCGTCAGACTTCACCGCGTAGAAGTCCTAAGTAATTTGCAATTAGACTCTTACATTAGTATTTCTCAGAATCGCCTGGTTACAAACGGAAATATACGCAGCAGCAGGTGGCGTCATTGAAGCGGGGTTAAATATGAGACTCCCTAAGTAAAAGACTTGTCGAATGATATGACGGTAGATTACGCCACGTGTTCGAGGAGAGAACTGAGTGTTTCTGTTCGGTCTCTCGTTAGAAATTAAGCGAATAGGAAGCGAAAAATAATGAGAACTCTCAGGTAAAGTTGTGCCGAGTATGTCTATAATAAAGACCAGGTTAAGAAAATTAACTAAATCATTAATTAGTTATGTGGCCTCTCCCTCGTGACCAAACTCTTACTTAAATAAAATCTCGAAAACTGAACAAACTTCCATTGTGTTTTCATGCATGCGTAGCTTCGTCTTGAGTTAAACAGAAGATTTATAACTAGAAGAGAATCACAGCCAGTCATAAACGACTATAAAATAAAGACCAGCACGTATAAACATCTGACACAACGTATGCATAAAAAGATTTTTGTTTTATTCGTTTTGATCGGACTTTTGTTGTTAACTTGATGAAATGTCTATTTTGAAGAAACGTTGGGTAAAAGGGTCTGGCAGTTCTTCCATATTATGGAAACACAGTTTGGGTGCTATTACTTTACTGTATGTAATATCTTTGAGTGACGTTTACTCTCGGTCAATAATGTTCCAATACTAGGAAAAACAGGGTTGCGACTGGTACCTGTTGTGGTGAAGCTGAAGTTTTCGTATCAGGTGAAAAATCGCCTAATTTCTGCATCTTGACTAGAAGTCAATCCTTGCACAAATACTAAACATTTAAAATTGTCTGCACTGAGGCCTGCAAGTCTTGAATTCGTCGCAATGTTTATTTACTATGGCTTACCGTTGCAAATCATCTTCGTCATTATTCAGCAAATTCAGACATGACAAGTGCTTGGTTCTGTAAGACATTCCACAGTCTCGACAAAAATTAATTCCAATGTTTTATGTGGTGAAATAAAATTCACAAACTTGTTATGCTCGGCCGTCTCTAGTTTCTGTAATAGTAAACGACACTTTTTTCTGGTTCGGCTATTGTTTGCAGTCGATACTAAAAAATCTTCATACCGACGAAAATAAGCTTCAAATGATGTATCTTCTTGGGGTTCGTAGCAGAAATTATCAATCGCATTCCATATTAAATCTTGCTAAAATGCGGTAGTATTATGGGTGGACGTGCTATTTTTATGACTTGAGTAAGCAGGTCTTTCATATACTGCTGATTTTCATATTGCTGGGCCTCTAACCTCATTAGTTGTTCTTGTTGTTTTTTTTATCTGAGCGCTTCTGGTGTTCAAATAAGTGTTTTCTTTCATCTGAGCATTCCTGATGTTTAAATAATTGTTGTCTTTCCCTTGCTGAAAACGAATATCGTATTGAAATTTTACGCAAATAATCAGTTTCTCGGGTATAACGCGTCCCGATCCCTGCTGTCAACTCTGTTAATATTAAACAGGTTCTAGCTACATTCGACAGTCCTGATAATTAATTTGTGAATCTTATCAAGGGCACGAAGTTTATCGGGTGGATGGGCGGTCAATAAATGTCGGACCACTTCGACCATGGAAAGTATCAACATAACATTATTCAAGAAGAAAACTTTGTTAACCCAATTGACTCCTCACGCAAACCATAGAAGATTGCAAAAAAAATAAGAAAACAGGGAAACTTTTGGAGCGCATATGATGGAATTCATGTGGCTAAGAAGGGAAAGGGGAGATGCATTCATGAACAATATTTGTTTTTAAAAAAAGTTTATGTTTATACTGTTTAAAATTATAATATAAAAATAGTTTATATTGTTTAAAATGATAAAAAGTTATATTTATATTGTTTAAAACCAATTTTAAAGTTCTATATATATTGTTTGAAATAAATAAAATGTTTTTATTATTTAAAAAAAAGTTATATTGATATTATTTTTTTAAAAGAAGTTCTGCTAATTTAAAACTGCTAACTTGTGAAATACCGATATTATTGTTTACATAGTAACAAAACGGTGATTAGGAGAATTTGGTTCTATTTATGTGATATAGGGATCGAGAGTATTTTGCCACTCAATCTCGAATCTTGTCCCTTTTTTTTTATTTGTAACTGAAACTAATTTTTAAATATATTTTTGTTTTATTTATTTATATTCGTTTTGTTTATGTTTGAAGTGTAGAAAATTAAAATGCATGAATTAAAAATATGAAAGAAAATATTTCACAGATTGCCGATTTAAAAAAAAAGCTTTTATGGCTTTGTTATTTATTTACGCATGCGCAGAATTTTGGAAATCGGAAGTCGTAAAGCGGGTGGACGGTTTCAATACCCAAGCAAGACGATTTGAGTTTCATATTAAATAGATAGATTACATGTTTTCCTTGGCGAACATTATATATCTTTCGGTTCCATTGGGATTCTGAGAAGTTTTTTTTTCTCAAAGTTTGATTACAGCTGTTGACTTATACAATATGTTACCTTTAAAGGGATGGATAGAAGGTTAAGTTTGGAAACCCTAGAAAATAACCTTAAAGAAAACATTACTTGGCAATCATCAGACACAACGCTGAAAAGCTTCCTTAAAAAAAAAAAACGACGAATAAAAAAAAACATTTGCGAAATACTAGAGTGAGCTCGATAAAACTGGATGATCGCCGATAGTTGAGTGGAAAATAGTACGAGAGCACATGTAGGAAGTTAAACGACCGGTGGAGACTATATCTGAATGAGAAATTAGTTATCTTAATTTTTTAAAAAATATTAAACTGTATAAGTTAAATAGCAAAAGTGTGTATACACAAAATAAATTTTACCTTCGGATAACAACGCATTAAACAAAAATATAAATAAAATAATCATATCATAATAAAATTAATAAGTAAACTAGTATAAACTAAAATGTAACAAAATATAACGTAATCCTAACGCTAACCTAATCCTAATTGGAAACAGCACTAACCCTATGCGGGTTTAACCGGCTTCCTTCAAAGGAGGAAATTCAGAAGTGGTCCCTAGTCACATGTATATCCTCGTTAGGGAAGATGACGTCGTTAAGTTTTTGCAGCTCTTGCAGGGAGATGTCAACATCCTCCTACATACAGTGCTTGGAATTCCCGAATTGGTTACCCACCTGATACTGACCAGGCTCAACTTTGCTTAACTTCGGTGATCTAACGAGAATCGGTGTGTCAACATGATTATGCCGCACATAACCCTAATTGGAAATTATTCGAACTTAGCGTTAAGAATTAAAATAAAAATGACCCTGGAATCGGATATCATTTTACTTTAAAATTATATACGAAACTGATACTTTAAACTAAATTTATAAATATTTTTTGTTTTCTTTCTTTTATCAGCGTTCAAACGTAATCGCCTACAAAAGTAGAATCTCATTGGAGTATAATTCAGCTATGAATGTAGTATAAAATATCTCTTTCGTTATTCTTATTCTTTTTCAGGTAAAGAAATAACCTAACCCTGTCGTCATAGGCAATTACAAAAACCCACCGAAATGTAATTGCTTCAGCGACGAAAGTTCCAAAGTAACAATACCTACTTAATTGCCTCTCTACGGGGGCAGAGTTAGACACAAGATCGATTTTAATAAGGGAGAAACTCCAACTCCCAAAATAGGGCACTCTGGATTAATTTTTTTTAATTGCCATCTTGAAACGTATCATTTATTTGACCTGAGTGGGAAAAGCGCGAAATACTCTTCGACATTAGTTTAATTTATTTATGATTTTAATTTTTTCAGGTGAAATTAAACTGTTTCTTGTAGTTAACAGGTAATTAACATTACTATTTCTAAAAAATAAAAAACGTATGCATCCAGTAGTTGAGTAGATTCGCGATCTTTCAAACCAAAGCATTTCAGGTGAAAATATTATTACGTTCATACGCGTCATGTAAAAATTAGTATGAATTCAGAAAATTACGAAAAATTATTTAGTGGAAAAATAATTACAATTAAAAATAGAATTTATCGAATTATCGAGTTTTATTGCATGTTGAAGTAGTGGAAGAGTTGTGCTACCAATTCAGTATGACTAACAAGGGAGATAACCTTTGACTTAAATTGGATTAAATTAAGGGCCTCCCATCTTTAAAAACGATATCTGGAAACGAAATAATGGATGTTTTTTTTTTCGTAGTTTTTTTTTTTTTTTTTTTATATATTTGCTAGAAAGTATTGATCTTAAATGCTTCGCAATTATGCACGATGTAGAAAATATGCATAAAGAGAACAAGTGTAATAGTTAAATAAATCGATTTATCCGATAAGGAACCATAAAAATGAATAATTAATTAATGAAATTCGTTTTTCAGAGAGCTATGGAAATCAGTAAACCTTTATGAAATTTGTCGCATATCCACGATCCATTACTGGGTATAATAAGAAGTTTGTTTTAATGATTTTTAAATAGAAAAAATGGGGTTTTAATATCAATGTAAGTGCAACAAACACGCAACTTTGTAGGTGTATAGAATACACACATACACACACACACACACATATATATATATATAATAGGCAATATACATGCAATTCGGATGATTGATATATATATATATATATATATATATATATATATATATATATATATATTGTCATGATTAAGGCAAGATGCTAATTTCTTAGACCTTACACCTGACTTTTTTAAGCCTATTTTAACCACAAACCTAACCAAACACTACTTTCAGACCACCCTAGAAGCATTAACCTGGGCAGATTCAACCCACTTCCTTCGAAGAAGGAAGCGTCTAGAGAATATCAAATCCATAAACGGTTGCTAGTTGCATATATATATATATATATATATATATATATATATATATATATATATATATATATATATATATATATTATATTGTTTAGAGGAGATGATGACGTATTTCTGCAGTTTTTGCAGTGAAGTGTCGACGTCTCCCTGCATACAGCGCCTGGTATTTCCAAATCGTCTTGGGAAAATACGGATCTGATGTACTCATATAGTACATAGAATACTTGAGGCATTACTATAACATGAATGATAAGATAAAAACTTCTCCTTCTCAGTTCGTTATATTATAAAAAGTTCTAGATAGGTCTCAAGTATGTGAACCCGATCTCATCTCTGCCATACTAATTAAGAAATTCTCCACTGAGCTTGCCGCGGTCCTTTTCAAACCCTTTAGTAAATGCCTGTCTGAGCCTTGTCTTACTGATATCTGGAAAATTATCTCCGCTGTACTAGTATTTAAGAATTCTAACGAAAAAATTGTCCCGCTCAATTATCGGCCCATTATTCTTATGTCTCTCTTCACTAAAATCTTTGAAGTTTTAATTACTCAAACACTAGTCCATCATCTCATAAACGCTGTTTATTTCTAACCAACAGTATGTATCTAGGCAAGCCCATCTTATTGCAGATATTTTAACCGTTATCTCTAAATGCACTGCACTGGCTAAGATAAGGAAAGCTAGAGTTGTGGCCCTTGATTATAACCAAAGCCTTTGATAAGTTCTAGCATAATGGGCTTCTCACGAAAATTAAATCCTATGATATTTCTGGAAGAATGCTCAACATAATCAGATCCTTCCTAGACAAGAAAAATTCTAGGTTTTCCTCGATGATCGTACGTCTAAACAACATATTGGATCCTTATTATTCATGAATGACCTCCCTGATAAAATTGTGTCTCTGATGGGTATATTTGACACGCTCTCTAATATACATGGAGGAAACCCGAATGTACACATATCCAAGGCAATTGCAGAAATCCTAGAAAGCGATCTTTAGTCAGTAGTGAAACGAGACCGTCAGTGGATGGCAACATATAATTCTACTAAGACTAAGATTCTTTCCTTTAACAAGTGAAAAATCCTTCTCAACCACCGCTTGCTATGGCAAATAAAACTACTTGAAAGCGCATTTTTTAAATTCCTCTGCCTTACATTTACAGGAAAGATGAATTAAAACAAACACATAGGTGATACTGCCAGGGCTGCAGCAAAGAAAGTGGGTTTCGTCTATCGTGCTAAAAAATTACCCACATCTGAAGGCATCATATACCTTTACAATTCGTTCGTGCATGAAATATTGATGCCACATCTGGGCTGGTGCACCAACCACTTATAGTCTAAAAAAAGATTCTCAAATCTAATATGTCTAGCGTTGTCGGCCAAGTTCCAATCTTTGACCCAACGTCGCATCCCTATACCTGTTTGACAAGTACATTAATGAAATGTGCTCTGATGAACTCGTAGCAGTTGTGCCCCTTCGACGTACATAATCCCGACAAACCCCCACAAGCAGAAAAATCTTGACATCCCCTCGGACTGCTAAACTTTGGAATTTTCTCCCTGCTTCGTGTTTCTTTGACTCCTAACTTGCAAAAGTGTAAATGTAATGTGAACAGACATATCGTTGCTCAACTCCTCTCAGTTTGTAGTTAGGCACAATCCCAAATAGTTGTCCTTAGCAATATGCCATGTTTGGGATGAAAATCAGTAAAAAATAATTTAAAAAATAAAAAAACAATCTAGTATCACTACCCACAATATGCCTATAATAGAAACTCGGTTCCGTAAAAGAAACTCGGCTCCAAATATATATATATATATATATATATATATATATATATATATATATATATATATATATATATATATATATATATATATATATTCAGACTAATATAATAAGAGGAAACCGGAAAAATACTAATACAGAAACAAATATAGGAAAATTCACTTTAAAGCACCCAACGAAAAAATAGAAAGCGCTCTATCATTTGTTCCAATCTATCGTACGGTAAAATGTCAAGATTGGTTTTCTTCAGAATGTAATAAAATAATATTAACCTCCACGCGTGTAAATCTATATATCTATAAAAGTGAACGTGTCTGTGTGTGTGTGTGTACATTTCTCTGCGCAATAACTCTGTCAATTTTTAGTCTACAGACTCGAAATTTAATATACAGGGTACTGAGATTTGGAAAAATCGATGTGATCGGTTTTCGGCCAGACATTTGTCTGTTAAGGGGTCAGAGTTCAACGATTCGACCTTTGAGAACTCTACCAAACTCCTCCGAAAAGTTTGGGTCTAAACACTTGACATTTTAGATATTGATTACTTGGATATGGATCTAACTTAATAACTTGATTTGAGCCCAAAACAATACATATTAAGGGGTCAAAATTTAAAAAATTACCGTTGTTTTGGTTTTATTTTTGTTTTTTTTTTGTTGTTTTTTTTGTTTTGTTTTGTTTTTTGCTCAGCATACACCTCCAAACACCCGGGCAACGCCGGGCCGAAATGCTAGTAATTTAATAAAAATACTTTTAAAATTATTTGGAATGAAGAACAAAAATGCAAATATTAAATTTCAGTTTAAAGATAATGCTAATTATTTGTCACATCAAAATTAATAATTTTTTCTAAAATTTACAAAAAATGATAAAGTATAAAATTAATTGTTAATGAAAATAGTTTTCGAAAGAAATTGCAAGTTATATTTTAATAATAAACAACAGACCAGTTCGTATGCTAATATGCGGAGGACTGTAATCCGCTTGTTCTATTTCACGAATGGATCGTGAATCATGAAATTACATATTTTATGTAAAAATATAGTAATGCGACATGGTAATTAAATAGATAACATTGCTTTTAATTGAAATTGACATAGAAATTAAGTAAATAATATTTTTTAATGAGAATTCTAATTTGGGGAGTTTCGATTTTCCTTCTTATACCAAACGTGCACCAATATTTTTCTCAACAGTACTCAATTGGGAACAACAGATAATAAAGCCTAATAAGATAGAAATTCAGAAAACTCAACATAACAGCACCCCTTTAGAACAGTACCTAAATGTAATTGCAATAATACAAGCCAATGCTCTTTAAACTGCTCATGTAGACAGAATAAGTTATCTACAAATGTACGGTTAACTATTTCGGAGACTTCCCCATCCACAAGTTATGAACTCTTCCAAACCGTATAAATTAACTGAGAGTTACGACTCCCGGGGTGGTCGGTGTATCTCGTATTCCGCCATTTTTTTTCAATCACGTTCAACCATAACAAGGCATATCACCACTTTTATACTTGTGAGCCAGTTTGGAAAACGAGAAGAAAACTACGGAAACAACATTGGGGTCGGCGATGTTATTTTCTATCAAATTCCTTATTAGCACTTAAAAAACTAATTTAGTTCTAGTTGGATTTGAATAACCTCTATTTATCTTTCTTCTACTTCCCACTTTCATAGTCTTGTAGTGTAACTTTCAATTTACTATATTTATTTATTTATTTGCGAACCGTTATCCTCATCCTATTTATAGCTGTTGTTTCACAACGTTTCGGCCTTCCTCAGGTTGTTAACCACGACAGGATAGGAATGCTGAGTCTCTTAACTGTATTCGCAGTAATTACTGCCTTCCATAGTTGTTGTCATCTCACCACATTTTAGCCAACTAATCCTCTGGCCAACTTTGGGTAGGATTGAAACCGCTATCTTCAGATTATGCTCACCTTGAACCATAGAGATTCAACGTCTCAATTCACTGTGCCTTAAATATACAAAATGACTTATCTCAAAGAATTCCAATAATTAAATAATTTGAATCTACTATTTTTTTTATCTTTAATTTAATATTTTAATTTTATAAATTAGATCATTTGATATCTCCATTATCTTTCTGCATAAAATTAGTTGTTAAAAGAATGGTATCTATATAGTTATATATTTTTATAGTTTCATTGTAGTTTACCTATATTAAAATGTTGTAGTAATGGCTTTGATCTTTTGTGTTTGAGCTATTCTACATTCTCAGTGCATATTAATCCCATACTGAGTTTAAAAAAAAAATCATTTCTATATATTTCTCTAATCTGTTATTATTTTGATTATCACTATCACAAATACTTTTATCTCTGACATCATTATCTATATAACACCACTATCAGTTTTATTAATAATACTATTAAAATTATTAATATAATTATTTTCTCAAATCGATTATTATTTTACTGCGATCACGATTTCATTACAATTATAGCTTATTAATGCTCATGATACATTTTAATACTGTATTTATATTCTATTAGTATTTATGCCATTTTGATTTATCTACTAAACCTATATATGATTATGTAGGTGAGTGTTATATAACACACACATATACACACACACACACACACACACACATTGGATTTCTAGACAGTCAAGCTACGCTGAAGAGAGGCAAGAACCTTGAAACATGCAAGTCCGTAGATTACTGCTTTAAAAATTAAAAAAATAATAATATATACATATATATACATATATATATATATATATATATATATATATATATATATATATATATATATATATATATATACCAGCAGGCAGCTTAAATAGGATATTTTAATTCATGCAAGTTACGTATTTATTATTATCGAGACAATTCTCAATCGATTATTGATGTTATAGCGAAAGAGAGGAGAATAAATCTACATAAAGAAAGTTAGAGTAATCACCCTTTATGTGCTCTTAAAAGACTAGAGTCTTCGAGGAGAAAACTTAAACAAAATGGCGACATTTCTGGACATTAAATATCGTCTGTGAATGTTTCTGCCGCACAAAAAATGTTGGCAACGATCATGAGATGAGATTTAATACCAGCACTTAAAACAAAAACTCACATCGTGTAAAAAAGACTACGTCGGAAAATTCTTTTCTGCACAAACAGAAAAAATATTTTCCACAATAATTGTCTTGTGAACACATGAAAAAAAGAAATAATAATTTTTGTGAACAAACGGGGAAAAAAAGAAAATATTGTGCGCAAACGAAAAGAAAAAAACGAAATTATTTATGTCATAAATTCAAATTTACTGGATAAAATATTGCGAAACCAGCAAGCAGAATTTTGAAGATTCAAATCAGTGTAATTAAAATTTTGACCACATAGTTTAACAAACAATTAATGGAAAAACCCAAATCAATTTCTCTGGCCACTATACAAAGTATAATAACGGATTTTGTTTTCAATCCGAATTTAAAACAAACATTTACTGCTTGGTATGGACGATGAAAGAATGCGTTTCAACACAAGTTCACATCCATGAACGACGCGTGGAGATTGCGGTTACTATTTCTCAAACTGGACGCAGCAGAATATGAAAGATATACAAACTTTATTCTTCTGAAAAAAAAAACCCAGGAGAGTTCACATCTGATGAAACGATAGCACAGTTATCAGACATTTTTAGTGAGTCAGCACTATTATTTAATATTCAAAACAATTGTTTGAAACTAAAGAAAAATGTTACAGACGATTTTGTCAAATATGCTGTAATTGTTAATCCACAAAGCAAAGATTTTCAGCTGAAATTGCTGACGGCGGATCAATTCTAATGTCTCATTTTCATCGCAGGGTTACCATCTCCAAAACATGTGGATATACGCACATGTTTGCTGTCTATGGTTGAAAAAGACAAAGAACTGGCAGTGCAAATTTTTAGCACAGAATATCAACGACTAATCCGAAACGAGACAGGACAATAGGGCAACAACAAAGCCAATTGGTTTCAAATAACATAAAATCAGTTCCACTATAGACATCAGGGAATTAATCGGATGAAAGCCTTGGCACGTAGCTATGTGTATTAATCAAGCATGACAGGCAATTAGAGGAACTTGTAAAAAGTTGTGTCAAATGTCAACTGGTTGCAAAGTCTCCTCGGAAAACGACATTGCATGCATGGCTTACCTCAGAAATGCCTTGGTCACGACTACACGTGGACTTTGTAGGACCATTTAATAGACAACATTACTTAATATTGGTTGATGCTTACAGTTAGTGGTCAGAAGTCGTTCATATGAAACTGTAAAGAAACTACAAGAAATTTTCAGCAGATTGGAAGTTCCTGAAATCGTAGTTTCTGGTAACGGTATTGCATTTATCGCAACAGAATTTTCTGACTTTTGTAAACAAAAAAAGTGTTCAGCATTTCAGATCTCAACCTTTTCATCCACAATCAAACGGCCAAGACGAGCGCTTTGTCGACACGTTTAAGAGAGCATTCTAGAAGTTAAAAGAAGAAGGAACTACTCGAGAGATCATAGACATATTTCTAAGTAGCTACAGAGCAACACAAATCCAAATCGCCCAAATGGAAAATCTCCTGCTGAAGCATTGATGAACAGAAAATACGTTTACCAATGGATGCTATTCTTCCTAAGAAAAACAGAACGATAGTATAACATGGTGCGACCCGTAGTTTCCCTACTGGTGACTCCAGTCAATGGAAATCATAGGTGCTCACATCGTTACAAGTGGTTAAATGCGAACACTCGCCAAAGTCCTGCGACGCAGTCTCAGTCGCTTTCACAAAGACAAGATTGATATGGCGCTGGATCTCTTCTACCTTCTTTCTTAGTTGTTTTGCTTAAGTACACTTGCAATGAATAATAATAATAATAATAATAATAATAATAATAATAATAATAATAATAATAATAATAATAATAATAATAATCGACGCTGACTTTGGTTGTAGTTTTCGTATAAAATTAATTATTCACAAAAGATAAAATAAAAATAAGTATGTGCAGTTTTCACAGGAGAATTAAACGTAAAAGAATAAGAATGGTGGTTACGATAATGTTCAAACGGAGCTCTTTTTCTATTTTTACTGGTGATTTCTTGCTTATCGGATGTGTGCTTCGCAGTGTGGTGACTGGGGTGGTGGACAGTCTCCCTCCGAGTTCAACCAGACTCGAAAATTGAGCCTAAAACTTCATATCCCGACTGATTTTCTTTGCTTTGCGACGCCTTATGTATGCAGGGTGGTGTGGGTCGGAACAGACATGCGTTTCCCATCTAACTAATCATCGTCCAACCCGTACACCTTGGTTCGTCTTGATTGGATAATCAGCTATCTCTCCTATACATCCCAATTAGGTAACTTTCCACGGAACAAATATTCTCATTGACAATTTTCTCATGCACCGGGAGATTTTTGTCCTTGATCCCCTTGGTTAGATTCTAGCCTAAATAATCCGCTAGCTATCTCTAAATAATCACTTTTCCAGCGATATTGTTTCATATTTTCGACTTTGTTTTTTCCGTTACAAAGACAAATGTATTTCACATTGGCGACCATGCCATCTCTCTTTCCAACTGGCAGAGTCATCTGCCGTCATCCCGAACCTGCCATTAAAATAAAAAAAAGTCTATAATTCTTTTTTCGCTGGCCTCTTTTTGGAGCAATTTTCAACCATAGCTCTAATTCAGTTCTTCTTTACCCCTCTCCTGGGGCAATCTCTGACCATCGTCTCTGGTTGGGCCATATTTGCCCCTTTAGCTCACTCAGCTTCCAACGGAAATGGTTGAGTATAACTCGTCCACACGTCCCTCATCCGTTCATGACACAACACTGATTGGTTTCACATCTCATTAGGTCCCAAATAATCAATGTCCAGCGAAACTTCACACTTGCTGGTTCGTATTGACTATCTCTTCAACTAAAAGTTCACCTGCAAAAATAAAAAATGATGTACTAATTCTACTAAGTTATATAAGAAAGGTTATATACGTATTTGAGTATAATTCGCTACAAAAGCACAAAGGATTATGTCTTCCTATAAAAGCAGAAAAGTTTATATGTCCTTATGGTTCATCATAAAAGCAAAATAAAATTCAGTTCTTATCTAATTCATCTCCAGGTTCTTGGTAATCAACGTGCCTTCTTCAGCTTGGGTGGCTTTAACGTTCATACCTGTCCTGGCTGGAGTCACATCGATTTCAGGTGAGTTCTGACAAAAGTCAACTTTTTCCCACCATTCCAACTGTAATTCTTCTTTTGCTGGCCTCTTTTTGGGGCCAATTTTCAACCATAGCTCTAAATCACTTCTCCTTAACCTCTCCTCTGGTGTAATCTTTTACAATTGTGGCTGGTTGGGTCACAAATGAAAACCACTTCAATCGCATCATGAGGCAAGGTCACGTAAATTCCTACCAAGACAACCTGTATTGGCAAAAACTCCCGCAATGGTAAAGAAAAATAGACACAAGGTCACACAGTACGTCGTTCTGGTAATCTAAGATGTAGATGTGGATGTACAATTATTTATTTGGGTCAGACATGCAAATCAAATTCATCACTCATAGCTTTCAAAGAGACAATTAAATAATACAACTATTCCATTAAATATTTTACTGGGCATATTTGAATTACCTCAAACTGTTCAAGCCACATGCAGTAAACAAAGTCTAATGTTACGATCAGGATTCGGTTCTGGGATTCGGGAAGGAGTGAGTCACTTGCTCGACAACAGCACGTTTATGCCCTCTTCTTTTCCAATCGACCACACCTGGCCTCTCACCACCAATGCCACACCGCACAATCTTAACGTCAGCAACACGAAATACTTTTCAAGAGATGTTCACGACTCTTTTCTTTTTTTTTCTTTTTTTTTCTAACCATAACCTAGCCTTTACCGGTACCTTTTTCCTCTCCTTTCGCATATACCCCCACATGCCCCCTAATCTTCGAGATCAATAAGACATTTCATAATCCTTCATCCAAGATGGCCTCCTCCTCTCACATTGAGGCCTCTGGGGGACAACTTCTTGGGGGTTAACGTTTTCAGGTTCACTACAGACATTCTCGTCCAGTTGTAAAGAACCCCAATGTGGGGCTAAGTCGAATTGGGGTGCATAGTTAGCTTCTCGGTGGATCTCGACTTCCTCCTCTTCACTTCCATCACTGCACACCGGCAGGGTCACACGATGCAGGTCTAGGATATGCCGGGGAACGCCATTTACCATCACGTTGTTCCTCGACTGAGTTCCCGTTACGACCCCCCTCCCTCAGCGTGTGGTACATTTTGCATTGGGGGTTTCACCCACACCTTCTCACCCACTTCATTGGTAGCTTCTTCGCCCTCAATTCCTATCGTTTTGTTACACGGATGCCGCCACTTATATGCGAAGATGGCTCTATGAGGCACCGTTGACTCATCTTGTCTGGTTTTCGGTGAGATGTTGTACCAAAACACCGCCTCCATGGGTGAAATGTTGCTTTTTTCCGCAGCAGCTTTGATTGTGCGATGATTCCTCTCCACTATCCTATTGCCACTCGGCCGATACGCTGCCCTAAAAAATTGCCTTACTCCCCACTTATCACACACCTCTTTAAAGGCTTCTGATCGGAAAGCGGGGCCATTGTCCATTAACAGTTCCTCAACCGGCCCTCTCTCCAAAAATATTTCTTCGGTGACCCCTCCGATCGCCCATGCAGCTTCTACCCTGATATCTCTCCAGATGGCAAATTTCCCGGTCCACAGTCGACCATTGACAGATACAGCTTATAGCGATAATGGATCACATCAATGGCCAATCGCTTCCAGTTCTCCGCAATGTAACTCTCCTGCTTCGTGTCTGGACGGTCCGGGGTCTATCGATTGGCACTCCTGACAGAGCTCCACTACCTCCATGACCTCCTCCTCGATGGTTTCCGGGTAAACCTCTCTTGCCAGGAATAACGTCCGTTCTCGACCAAAGTGGTGCATTTCATGTAACTCTTTAACTTCCTCCCCTGCACAGCATACTGAGGAAACCTCCTTTCCTTCTTGCAACTAGGCCTTCTTTATCCGTGTCATCGAATCCGCCTTGTTCTTTTCCGATGGGACCAGCACTACAGATACCCTCAACTGGAATTCCGCTATCAAATCTGGTCCTAACTCTCTTATCGCCAATCACTGCCGACCTGATCCATGAAACCACCGTTGCCGAATCGGATTTGATTTCAATTATTTTCAATCTCCAATTCAGAGCCAGATTGATTTTTTTCATAGCGGCCTCCAGTTCGGCTACGTTGATATGGGAATAGTCGTTTTTCTTTCTTAGCCACGCCGCATCTTCCATAGTTACACCTCCCATCTCTAATACGACGCCCAATGCCAGACTGCTGGCATCGCACCAAATTACCCCCGCGTCTCCGACGCTGACGTACCATTCCCCCTTCACTGGGTCTTTTTTTTTGTCACTCTCGCGATGGTTTATTGTAGCATGTCCGTAACCTCCTTTGTCACACGGCCCTCCCAGCCATCAGTGCCCGTTTGTCGTTTAATAAAGCTGCACGATATCTTGAGTCCGCCGGCGATTGGATAGTGTCCCACCAGTCTCCAGCAGACCGAGAAGAGTTTTCGTTTTGTCAGGTCAGTTCCGACTTCGGGTATCGCATTCCCTCGTCTAAAGACAAGGCTTCCTTTGCCATCTCGAGATAGTTTCAACCCCAACGCCGCTCCTCCATCCAGGGACTCTGCCAGTTTTACAGTCAATCCATGCCTCTCGACATGGCCTCTCACTTTCTCCGCTGTCACCGAGAATGTCGTCATGTACGAACTAGTGGCGTTGTCCACTGTACAGTCTTTACTCAGCACCGTCTTCAGCACAGCAGTCATAAAAGCCTAACCCGGTCAGGCAATACATCTTCCCCTTGTACCGGACCAATTGATGTTGCCAAAGTTTTTCATCTACATGGATCTGGAGATAAGCTGACTTCAGGTCGACAATCTTAGTGGCCTGCTCCATCCTCCTCTATTTCCTCATAACCTCTTCGCATACGTCAATCCCCTTTCACTTTTTTTTAAATTTTACTTTTGTTAGTTTTAAGAGATCAAGGAGCTCCTTCCTGGGGCTTACACTTGATTCTATTATAGTTTAAATTTATATCCGAGAGCTCTTTTAAGAATAGACACTGTTCCCTTTATGGCTGCTATCTGTATTTCCTTATAGCTTGGTTTTCCATGGATTGCTTCTAAGTATTTTTGAAGGTTCTTTTTTATTAGGCCAGTTGCTCCCGTCACAACTGGTATAATTCTTTCAGAGACCATGTTGTTTTTAGATCATTTTTTAGGTCCTGATATTTTGTTATCTTTTCCCGTTCTGCTCTATTAAGGCCAAAGTCGTTTGGAACTGTGCTTTCTTGTTTTATTTTACTTCAGTCGAAGTTATCAGAAGTCAAGGGGCCCACAACCTGGGGCTAACACTTGAAGTCTATATGAGATACATAGGTATTCGAATGTTCTATTAAAGTTCTTTATCTCTCAAACAGAGTTAGTAAAGAAATTGAGAACATAATTTTCCCCTCCCCAATTAACCATTTGCATACGTTGTAGTATATCTTTCATTTTGGTCTCTTGGTCTTACTGAATTCCAGGACAGGAATTTATCTAGTCTGGTGGAATATCCAGCTTCATGTTATTACTTAAGATAATATCACTTGGAGAAGGTGCGCCATTCATCGTAAAACCTAATGTGGGTTAGCTATAGTGAGGAGATCTTATTTGGGCAGCGAATACTATGTGATTTTGAATATTTGGTCAGGGTTTACTTCTATGGAAAAAGTATCCTCATGCCAGGTTGTTCTGACAAATCCCTGTACAAAGAGACCTTAGACACTCGAGGACAGTGTCTAGTAGGCATTCAAGTTCTTTCCAGTGGGCATTCAAGTGGCAGGCTACGTGTCTGTTTAATTCTCTGAAATCCAGTGCCGATCTAACTTTTTTCTTGGTGGGTTGAACAACTGCCAGTAATGGTAGCACTCCTTTTTCTTCCCCTGTTCACGGTTTCAGAATGCCCTCTTCTATCCACCTCTCCACTTCTTCCTCGAATCCTTTTCTTATTTCTCCTCGCAGTGTTTTCTCGTAGCAGCTTACTTTATTTCGTAGTTCCAGAGCCCCGGAGATCCATTTCCATTCCACCGTCCACCTCTCACCATCGAACCTCGCCAGAAATCCTCGTCCTCGATGCAGCAAACCTCCAGTTTTTGCGTTCTGATATTTCTATCACCTTCCATCCTGCTATCCCTAGTGGCGCAATAGCTCCCCTTCACTCGTTTCCCTGGTCCCGCGAAGCGACGCAATAGCGGCTAATGTGCCCCACTCGTCCACATCGGTATCAGGTGACCCCTGGTCTCGGCTTTTTGCAGTCCTTGAGCAGGTGAGGACCCTGGCACCGGAAGCACTTGATGGCAGGTCTCCCCTCCTGTCGCCTCGCCGCCTGTCTCTCGTTATTCAAGTGGGGCCTCGTTCACGTATTTCCACTCGCAGCTGCAGCCACGATTGGACCCTTTACATTCTTGAATAGGACTCTGGCGTGGACCAAGAGATCATTCACTTCCATAGTATTCATCTCAGTGATTCTCTGCATGTTCGCGGATATTTCTTCTGGGAAGCCGTTCACTAGGTATAGTTTTACGGTCATCTCCAGGCTCCTCGCCACGTAACCAGCCAATCCTACCAGTCTCCTGATCTCCTCGGCAAAGTTGTCAACAGACTCGCCAGTCCACCTCAAACTTGCAAGCTTGCCGAGTGCTTTAAATGGACTCTCAGTCTTGGCTCCACTGAGGCAAGGTCTCCCTTATCTTCATCGCGCATCTGCTGGTAAATATGAGGGCTTCCCCCTCTAAGTATAGCGGCAGCTGTATGGCCACGTCTTCGATTTTTTGCAATCTTGTCACCGTTTAATATAATTGTTGTGTTCTAAAATATTTTTCCAACCATTTAATTAGGTCACCCTCTCCAGTGAATGGTCTCAACCTCTAAGTGTTAGTCTCCAGTCAGCCATGTTAACCTGCTTGACAAGCCGAAATAGCTTCTAAGGTTACGAGCAGAATTCGGTTCTGGGATTCGGGAAGGAGTGAGTCACTCGCTCGACAATAGCACGTTTCTGCCCTCTTCTTTTCCAATCGACCACACCTGGCCTCTCGCCACCAATGTCACAATCACAATCACCGTCAGCAACACGAAATACTTTTCAAGAGAAGATGTCACGACTCTTTTCTTTTTTTGGGGGGTTTTTTTTCTAACCATAACCTAGGTTTTAACGATACCTCCCCCTCTTTCGCATATACCCCACACACAGCAAGTCTGAGAAGAAAGGCCCATCCCAAAGGACGCAACGAATGTGCAAACCAAGTTCAATTCTACAAGTAGACTCACATCAAACATCTTATAAGCATCATATTTAAAAGGGAGTGTGCTATAGCCATAGAAAGGGGAATAACTCAAAATAAATAAATTTATCACCCTGTGTAGCTCTGTAAACAACTAGATAGTTTAAGAGGGGGACACAAGTAAAATGGTAGCATCATCGGATATTCAATATCGTCTGTGAATAATTTATGTTTCCGCGCGAATAAATTGTGTTAAAATACAATAAGCTTGTCTACGTGTTATTATACTCTCCAATGATCCTGACACTCCATTACTCCGAACACAACAACACAACAATTATATTAAACCTAATATATAGTAGGGAGACCCAAACTAAATATATATATATATATATATATATATATATATATATATATATATATATATGATTTGGGTGGCATATATATATATATATATATATATATATATATATATATATATATATATATATACTAAGTTATAAAATGCATATGGCGATTAAGTTACATTGAATATTCTGCCTGAAGAATCCTAGAGTGAATGAAACGCAGAATATTCAATGTAGCTTAATCGCCATATACATTTTATAACTTACTAACTAGCTCTACCTACGTATTGAGCATTTTTGAAGTAAATACTTAAAGTTTACGCATAAATCTATACTTTCGTATATTAATTTTATGTGAGTAAATTAAGTAGTTATATATATCTTTTCTTACATGGGGGTCACCACTTATCAAGGCCCGAAGCCACTCAGGGATAAGGGTTATTGCGTGTACAGTTATCAATGAGATAGTAGTGTAGTAATCATTAGTATTGGGTTTTTTTTTATAAAGTGTCTTACATAAGGGGGCGGTTTGTCAGGAGTTTGTTTATGTTGGACTTGAAGACGTCCAAGTTGTAGTCAGGTGGGAAACAGGCAAGCGGCAGAGAGTTCCACTGGCGTGCAGTTCTAAGAAAGAAGCTTTGCTCATGGAATCTACGTTTGGATTTAGGCACAGATAAAGAGTGGGAAAATTATTGACAGTAGTTTCAGCCAGACGGGTGTTTCTCGTGAAAGATTGGCGAGGGGGGACGAGGGATTGGAGCTCAGACGAGCACCTACCATGGAAATAGCGATAAAACAAAAACAGGCTTGCAACGTCTCTTCTGTGGGAGAGAGGTTGCAGGGAAGAGGAAAGGGTACCCCCCACTAAACCACGAAGTCTATTTTGTACTCTGTAAAGGCAGGATAGGCTGTTTTTAGCAGCTCCTGCCCAGATGTGGCAGCAGTACTCCATCCTTGGACGTACTTGGCTTTTATAAAGATAGAGAATTGCATCAGTAGTGAGATATCTTCTGGAGTGGTAGAAGGATCCCACCATTTTCCCAGAGTCCCTGGCAACAGATTTGATGTACATGTTCCATTTTAGATCAGGAGAAAAGGTCAAACCCAGAAGGTTGTCAAAACATGGAGCCTCTCCAAGACGAGAGCCATCCATTTCAATTGATGCCAGATGGGGATCAGAACGTTGATGATGTAAAGATACAAGCTTGGTTTTGGATGCATTAAAAGTGACCAGCCACCTCTTCCCCCATTGTACCACGTGCTCAAGATCAGAGGAGAGAGAATTAGAGAGAACTTTGTCATTTACGGCCTTTGATGTGTTGCCATAGATGGTCGTGTCATCAGCATAGATGTCAACGAATGATTTAAGTATGTGTTTTGGGAGATCATTGATGTAGATCAGGAAGAGAGTTGGATCCAGGATGGACCCCTGAGGGACTCCAGCATTAATACTGTGGGCCTCTGATTTCTGCCCATCAACCACTACTCTTATGAACCTATATATATATATAAATTTTGATGCAAATAAGCTAGAAAGTAAGCAAGGTCCACACAATTTTATGTATATACTAGCATTTCAGCCCGGTGTTGCCGGGTGTTTGGATGTGTATGTTGAGCAAAAAAAAAAAAGTGGTAGTAGGAAGGCAGGCTCGAACCCGTACCGCAAAGAAGGAAAAGAACGGGAAAAAACCTAACGTTTATGCTGTTACGACCACCGACAAACCGGAAGTGACATTTTTTTTTAAATTAAGGCTATACAATCGAAAGGAGAGGATGACTTTCAAAAATATCGACGAAAAAAGAGACCCCCCTGTAGGAAAGTGCCTAGATAAAGGTGAAGATATTAATGTTTTAGCCAATTTTTCGATATTTGTCGTCTGAAAGGTCGAACTTCAAAACGATACTGATCTTGGTAAAATCCGTCGCCTCTGTCGAAAGGGTTGGGCAGACATGCAAACATACATACATACATACATACATTTATATATTGATAACTAAAAATGTTCAACCCAAATCGATAAAAAAGCTTGCCCTATCTCTGAATACACTTTATGTAAAATTTTAAATGTTTAGATCAGAAATTGTCTGGGTAATTTGGTAGAGATCGCAGAGGTCATTTTTTTTAAACTTTGATCCCTATTATGACTCCTTAACATTTATTGTTTTGGGCTCAAATCCAGTTATATCTAAAATTTCAAGTGTTTAGACGCCAAATTGTCGGAGGAGTTTGGTAGAGTTCTCAAAGGTCCAATCATTGAAATTTGACCCCTTAACAACCAAATTTCCGGGCGAAAACCAATCACATCGATTTTCCCAAGTATCAGTACCCTGTATATCAAATTTTGAGTCTGTAGACTTAAAATTAACAGAGTTATTGCGTAGAGAAATGTACACATCGACAGACACACAGGCACTTTCACTTTAATAGATATACTAGAATTTCAGCCCGGCGTTGCCCGGTTGTTTGGATGTGTATATTGAGAAAAAAAATAAAAGTGGTAGTGGGAAGGCAGGCTCGAATCCGTACCGCAAAGGAGGAAAAGAGCGGGGTAAAACCTAACGTTTATGCTGTTACGACCACCGCCAAACCGGAAGCGATTTTTTTTTAATTAAGGCTAGACAATCTAAAGGAGAGGTTAACTTTCAAAAATATCGGCGAAAAAGTGCCCCTCCCTGTAGAAAAGTGCCTAGTTGAAGGGGAAGATATTAATGTTTTTAGCCAATTTTTCGATATTTGTCGTATGAAAGGTCGAACTTTAAAACGATACTGATCTTGATAAAATCCATCGCATCTACTGAAAGTTTAAGGCAGAAATGCAAACAGACATACATGCATGCATTTATATATTGGTAACTAAAAATTTTCGACCTAAACTGATGAAAAAGCTTGCCCTATCTCTGAATACCCTTTGTGTAAAATTTCAAATATTTAGACCAGAAATTGTCTGAGTAATTTAGAAGAGACCGCAGAGGTCAATTTTTTTTAAATTTGACCCCTATTATGACCCCTTAAAATTTATTGTTTTGGACTCAAATCAAGTTATTAAGTTCGATCCATGTCCAAGGAACCTATATCTAAAATTTCAAGTGCGTAGACCCAAAATTGTCGAAGGAGTTTGGTAGAGTTCTCAAAGGTCAAATCGTTAAACTTTGACACCTTAATCGCCAAGTTTCTGGCCAAAAACCAATCACATCGATTTTCCCAAACTTCAGTACCCTATATATCAAATTTCGAGTCTGTAGACTAAAAATTGACAGAGTTATTGCGTAGGGAAATGTACATAGACACACAGACACACACACAGACACTTTCACTTATATATATATATATATATATATATATATATATATATATATATATATATATATATAGGGAGAGAGAGAGAGAGAGAGAGAGAGAAAGAGAGAGATAAAACAAAAATATATACGTATACATAAATATATATGGAAACAATTTTATGTTCACTGTAAGCTTTTTACGCAAATATTATGCAAGTATAAATCAAGTAGAATATCTGCATGAATATAATTACACGTAATAGTTAACTAAAGACGATCATCCCATAAGAAAACCGAAAAATCTAACAGGGAATTAATTAAAATGAAGGTTTAAAAGAATACGCAAATTAGCTAGATCTTTTGCGGATGAATGCAATTCCACGAACCATGTGTATTTTCTTTTTCAATAAATAGAAAAGAGGGTTTATAATATGAATATCAATACACACAAAAGAAAAAAGAATTTATAGGAGTATATATATATATATATATATATATATATATATATACAATGTCACCAATGTTGAGGTCATCGAGCGGACGGATATCACCAGCAAGGCCGCAGGTCTCCAGAATGGACGATCATCGCCGGCCCAATATAGTTCTATATGGCGAACTTCCTTCTGGCTGTCATGACAGAGGGGCACCGAAGAAAAAATATAAAGACTGTCTGAAGAAGTCCCTCAGTGACTGGCACATTGACCACCTCCAGTGGTCTGCTCTCGCTGCTGACCATGATATCTGGTCACGTACTGTCCACTAGGCTGTCGCCTCCTTTGAGATCTCCCGCACAGAGAATCTGCGGGGGAAGCGCTACAGGAGGAAGATTCGGGAAGCCTCAGCAGCCACACCTGACGTGACTTTTGACTGCAGCCGCTGTGGCCAAACCCGTTGGTCCCGCATCGGGCTCGTATGTTACAAGCGTGGCTGCAGTCGACGTGGACAACCACTTTCATAGAATCTTCGTTTGCGAAGCACTGCCAAGAAGGAAGAATATATATATATATATATATATATATATATATATATATATATATATATATATATATATATATATATAACTGTGTGTGTTTGTGTGTGCTTATATGTTTATATGTAAATAAATACATAACGTTCACATTTAAATAGCTCAATAGTGCAATACTAAAGCTATAAGTACTTTTCTTTAAAGATAACTCATTTTATATGTATTGATACACAAAATGTTATATGTATTGATACACAAAATGTTATATGTATTGATACACAAAATGTTATATGTATTGATACACAAAATTTTATATGTATTGATACACAAAATGTTATACGTATTGATACACAAAATTTTATATGTATTGATACATAAAATTTTATATGTATTGATACACAAAATTTACTAATTTTCAGAAAGTTTTTCTTTTATTTATCACAACATTGCGTACACTTATTTCAGCAACCCGAAAAGTCAGTGAAATCTTCTCTAACTATCCTTATTAAATTTGATATTTTAAAGAAATATATGTAATATATATATATATATATATATATATATATCTTTGTATCTCTCTCTCTCTCTCTCTCTCTCTATATATATATATATATATATATATATATATACATATAATATATATATATATATATGATTATCCACTGACACGTGTTTCGTCGTCTACGATTTATCAGAGTGGCTGAATCTAGCGGATAATTAGATTCAGCCCTCTGATGAGTCGTAGACGACGAAACACGTGTCAGTGGATAATTATATTTTAAAAATAATATATGTATACCGCTCCCCATGTGGAGTTACCAAATTGGTTAAAGGGAAAATTATTCCCAACTCGCATTTAGGTAAAAATGCACTTTCGTAAATAATTAAATCAATTCAAAACGTATCGCTAAAACGAAAACAAATAACACACACACACACACACACACACACATGATTTCTCACTTTTATAGGTATATAGATACATAGGAGACACAAAGTTGTCTAAGATGGTTCAATAGTGGAATACTAGTCATGAATATTTTTTTAAAAATCTCACGAAATCTTGGAAATATAACGAAAATCTGAAAAATCAAACATGTCGCAAAAAAAAAATTAACGTCTCTTCGTAAGACTTTGGATTCAGTTGTAGTTTTTCTTTCGGAAAAGATGTTTATATAAATCACAATGAGTAAGAGTTTTTGTTATTCTTATTATTTGGCGAACGTTTAAAGATATCCATTTCTTTTTACAAACATTGTTTCCATTAAATATATCTACTTTATTCCAAGGAAAAGTATATCTTCAGCTGTTGTTTTCAAGTAAACATATACCAATCTCTGATGAGTTGTTTTGTGAACTTCCGCAATTCAACGAAGCACGTGTAAGACATACTACATAATCATATGAATAAAATACTATGAGTGTGAAATAAATTTATCTTTTGGTTTTCGAAATATATTCTCTGAAAGTGAAAAGTAATTTTAATAGAGCTTAATTTGTAAATTTTATAGAATATTAATCTAAGAAGTATTGACTTATAATAGAAAGTGTCTCTCTCGCTCGCTCTCTCTCTCTCTCTCTCTCGCTCTCTCTCTTTCTCTTTCTCTCTCTCTCTTTCTCTCTCTTGACCTCAGTATATATATATATAAATATATATATATATATATATATATATATATATATATATATATGACGATCATCGAAGTTAAGCAAGTTGATCCCGGTTAGTACCAGATTGGTGACCATTTGGGAATTCTAGGCGCTGTATGTGCTCTCTGCTTATCTCGGCATTTGTTTTCAGTCGTCTTGTACATACACTTCACTTGCCACTGGTATTTAATAATGTCGACTCGGGAGAGGTGTGGTTGGAGATGGCGCACTTCCGGCCACAAAACTTTTTACGCGCAGACACTCCTTCGTGGGTATCTATAGTCTGTCAAAGACTGAAGGGGCCTGTTTTTGTTATATATATATATATACGTTTTATTTTTTTTATTACCGTTTTATCTGTTTAGTTACACATGTTTCGGTTGCCGGACCATATCTACGATCCAGCAGCTTCGTCAGACCTTACAGAAATGGGTATAATAATTTGGAAGAACGATTTTAGGAGAAATACGAGAAAACAAAGGGGGAGGAAGAGATAATAAGGGGGACGGGGCGGAGATCGACAATAGTTAAGTTTTGAAGTTTAAAATACATTATATTGTAGTGTGTGGGTGGGGGTTAGCAAATTCACCTAGGCGTGGGTGGAGATAAAGTGATA
>NC_136505.1:15601117-15613617 GCF_053919585.1 Euprymna scolopes | reverse complement strand
AGACCATTCATCAAACCAAAAAAGGAGCGATATTGAAACGAAGTAAAAATTACTTCCGTTTTTTATAAAATATATCGGAATGTTGTCTACGCTCTGAAAGAAAGTGAGGTATATACTTTGTGTATGCACATATGTAACCAATAATGGTTGCATAATAAACAGATCATATATATATATATATATATATATATATATATATATATATATATATATATATATATATATTAGTGATTGGACGATTCCAATATTTTTTCCAATTCCGATATCGGAATTGGGAATCGTCCAATCCGATACAATTACCGATTCCGTGCTAAATTCACGACTCCGATACAATTACCGATTACAATTACGAGTTTTTATAAATATCCAATTATTTAACTATAATATTGTTATTTCTCTCGATTTTTGTAAAAACACGTTAAATATTCAGATATTTTCCTAAACGTCAAAATACACTTGTGGAGGATAATCTATCGATTTTAGTTTTACTGGTATTTTAAAATCAATGAAATATTTATTATTTTATCATTATTACAAAAAGCAGTGGAAGATTTTGCTTTAAACAAAATCAAATAAAAGAAGAAAATTAAAAGAATCGTTTTGACATCGGAAAATTGGCATCAATTTTTTCGATTCCGATACCGATTCAGATACACTCAAATATTCCGATTTTTTCCGATTCCTGATTCCGATTCCGATTAACGGTCCCAACACTAATATATATATAAATTATCGGTATCGGAATCGGAAAATTGATGTCTATTTTCCGAATCCAAAATCTTCCATCTCTGGTAATAATGATAAAATAATTAATATTTATTGATTTTAAAATACCGGTAAATTTAAATCGAAAGATCATCCTCCACAAGTGTGTTTTGACGTTTATGAAAATATCTGCATATTTAATATGTTTTTGCGAAAATTGAGGGAAATAATAAAATAATCAGAGATTTATAAAGAATCGGATTCAGAATCGGTAATTGTATCGGAATCGAGAATTTAGCACGGAATCGGTAATTGTATCAGAACCAGGAAAAATATTGAAATCGTCCCATCACTAATATATATATATATATATATATATATATATATATATATATATATAGTGGAAATGGTAATTAATAAAAACTGAAGAAAGTGCTCAATACCATTGTAGAGCAGATATGCGTTTTATTTTTTATTACCGTATCTTTCTGTTAAGTTACATTATTGTTTCGGCTACTTGGCCAAAAAAACGGGCAAGTAGCTGAAACAATAATGTAACTTAACAGAAAGATGCGGTAATAAAAAATAAAACATATATATATATATATATATATATATATATATATATTGTTAAGTGTTGAGACATTATGTTGAACATATATGTATGTGTGTGTATGCGTTACAAGATTACCAACCTCCTAAATCTAAACAGCATTGAAACGAATCAATATCGTAGTGAATAATATTATATAAATAATACATAATAATTAGTTTAACATGTTACGAAAATTTAACAGCATTACCGATCACCGGAATTTTTGTTAATACTTTAATCTATATATATATATATATATATATATATATATATATATATATATATATATATATATATAGTAATTTATAAAATATATATTGTGATTAAGCTACACTGAATATTTGGCGTTTCATCCACTCTAGGATTCGGCAGGCTTATGCGCGACTTCTGTGGTTGTTTCTCGTTTTTATATGGTCCTCTTCTGTTGAGGATTTTAGTTAGCCAATCAGCTTTCTAGTATGCACCGCGCCCCTTCCTATCAGCCAATGGGCATGCATTTTATCGAACAAAGGATCTGTTTTAGAACTAGGACGTGAACACCTCGACAGACCCGAAAAGCTGCAAAATCCCACCCCCACACTGTAGAGATCCCTAGATGTAAAAGATCTTTCTACTCCAGTAGTTTCTTCCCCAGAACTGCTAGACTTTGGAATTCCATTCCAGGTCACTGCTTCCCCAACTGTACTGACATGCATAAGTTCAAGTGCAACGTGAACCAACATCTCGCTGCCCTAATCCCTACATAGTACCCCAGTAGATGTTTCCCCTGATAGTAGCCCCCTACACCAAAGTGGCAATGTGCCTTGTTTGGGATGAAAATGTAATAAAAAAAATTTAAAAAAAAAAAGGTTAATGGTTTTAAACCTTTTCCTCCTTTTTTTTATACATATAAATATACATATGTGTACATACATATATGCACATATACATACATATATGTGTGATCGTTTATGTATATTCATGTTTATTCAATTTATTTATTTGTTTATTTTCCATTGTTTTTGTTAGTTTTAAAGCTATTTTGTATCGCTATCCTAGAGTAAGTTTTATTTTGTGAATACAGTTATTTGCTATTTCTCTTCTACAGTTTAATAGATTTGGGGGTTCTTTAAAGTACAGGATAGCAAATTTTTCATGAAGGCATAATTTACATGGGTCGTCTAAGTGCCTACACGTGGTAGCTTGTCTTATTATTTTCCATTCGACTACCGGCGAATGTCCGCTTTCTTTGAGTTCCCAGTATTTATTCGCTAGTGTTGTTTTTATACGGTGTTTTTTATTGTTGAATGTACTTTTGTGGTCATAGTATCAGGTTTTGAAATCTAAGGAAGTCATGCCTACGTAATATTTCTTGTTATTCGGGTTTTCTTTCGCAAATATCGTTGCTGCAATAACTCTGTTCATTTTTAGTCTACAGACTCGAAATTTGATATATAGGGTAGTTAGATTTGCGAAAAATCTTTGTGATCGATTTTCGCCCAGAAATTTTTCTGTTGAGTGGTCAAAGAAGTTTGGTAGGGTTCTCAAAGGTCAAATCGTTGAACTTTGACCTTTGAGAACCCTACCAAACTCCTCCGCTAATTTTGGGTCTAAACAGTTGAAATTTTAGATATAGATTCCTTGAACATTGATCTAACTTAATAACTCGATTTGAGCCCAAAACAATAAATGTTAAGGGGTCATAATAGCAGTCAAAACATATCTGAAATTTGAAGTGTTTAGACCCAAAATTGTCGGAGGAGTTTGGCAGAGTTCTCAAATGTCAAATCGTTGAACTTTAACCCCTTAACAGCCGAATTTCTGGCCGAAAACTGATCACAAAGATTTTCCCAAATCTCACTACCCTGTATATCAAATTTCGAGTCTGTAGACTGAAAATTGAGTTATTGCATTGGAAAATGTACACACGGAGACACAGACAGACACACAGACGTGTTCACTTATATATATATATATATATATATATATATATATATATATATATATAGAGAGAGAGAGAGAGAGAGAGAGAGAGAGAGAGAGAGAGAAATTTAAAAAATGATGCATGTAACATTATGTATGTTTGAAACAAATGGCTATCAAATGTTGCAATACAAAAAATATGAATTAAGGCAATAAACAATTATTAACCAATCAACTTAAAATCAAACAATAAATATTTTAAAATTAAAACGAACAACAATATTTCTTAACAAATCAAAACAGACGATATTCTTTTTTAAATCAAAACCAAAAATAAATAATTTTTACAACGAGAACGAAATACGGACGATAAGTTAACAAAAATGAAAAAATGACGTAAATTCAAATAATGTTATTATAGACAAACAAGGTAAGTAGTGCTGAAACATTTCAAGTATTAAATATTTAAACATTACAAAAAATTGTTGTAGAATTTAATTAAAAGTTTGAATTTTTCTTTTTTTGATATTTTTTACTAATATTGTCATGCTATTTGCGATGTTTAAAAAAACATTTTTTCAACTGTTTTCTACCGCTTTTTTAGATTAACAAACGTACGGTTAAAGAAAAAATAATAAATAAATAATCTCTAATAATAATAAAAATTTCATTAAATGAATTTTTTAGATAATTTGATAACATATCGTTAGGAAATCAAAAAATTTACTAATAGTTACATTTTTTTAATATCGTTATGAAATTATTTTTTAAATATCGTTATGAAATTTCAAATTTTACTAATAATTACACTTTTTTAAATATCGTTAAGAAATTCTTTTTTGAATATCGTTATGAAATTCCAAATTTTACTAATAATTACACTTTTTAATATCGTTATGTAATTTTTTTTTAAATATCGTTATGAAATTTCAAATTTTACTAATAATTACACTTTTTAATATCGTTATGAAATTCTTTTTTATATATTGTTATGAAATTTCAAATTTTACTAATAATTACATTTTTTTAAATATCGTTATGAAATTCATTTTTAAATATCGTTATGAAATTTAACATTTTACTAATAATTATACTTTTTCAAATATCGTTATAAAATTTCAAATTTTACTAATAATTACATTTTTTAAATATCGTTATGAAATTCATTTTTAAATATCGTTATGAAATTTAACATTTTACTAATAATTATACTTTTTTAAAATATCGTTATGAAATTCTTTTTTAAATACCGTTATAAAATTTCAAATTTTACTAATAATTACACTTTTTTAATATCGTTATGAAATTTTTTTTAAAATACCGTTATGAAACTTATAATTTTACTAATCATTACACTTTTTTAAATATCCTTATGAAATTCTTTTTTAAAAATTGTTATGAAATTCTTTTTTAAATCTCGTTATGAAATTCTTTTTTAAATCTCGTTTTTCCTAAAAATTAAACTTTTTTTTAATATCGTTATGAAAATTATTTTTTAAATATAGTTATGAAATTTAAAGTTTTACAATGAATTAAACTTTTTTAATATCGTTATGAAATTTCCAATTTTACTAAACAGTAAACTTTTTTAATATCGTTATGAAATTTTTTTTTAAATATCGTTATGACATTTCAAATTTTACTAGAAATTAAACTTTTTAATATCGTTACGAAATTTATAATTTTACTAAGAATTACACTTGTTTTAATATCGGTATGAAAATTCTTTTTAAAATATTGTTATGAAATTTCAAATTTTACTAATAATAACCCTTATTTTAATATCGTTATGAAATTCTATTTTAAATATCGGTATGAAATTTCAAATTTTACTAATAATTACACTTTTTTTCATATTGTTATAGAATTCTTTTTTAAATATCGTTATGAAATTTCAAATTTTACTAATAATTATGCATTTTTTAATATCGTTATTAAAATTCTTTTTTAAATATAGTTATAAAATTTCAAATGTTACTAATAATTACACTATTTTTAATATCGCTATGAAATTCTTTTTTCAATATATTTATAAAATTTCAAATTTTACTAAAGATTAAACTAGTTTTTCTCATCGTTATGAAATTCTTTTTGAAATATCGTTGTGAAATTTCAAATTTTACTAATAATTACCCTTATTTTTAATATTGTTTTTAAATTTTTTTAATACCGCTATGAAATTTCAAATTTTACAAATAATTACGCCTTTTTTAATATCATTATGAAAATTCTTTTTAAATATCGTTATGAAATTTCAAATTTTATTAATAATTACACTTTTTTATATCGTTATGAAAATTCTTTTTAAATATCGTTATGAAATTTCAAATTTTATTAATAATTACACTTTTTTTATATCGTTATGAAAATTCTTTTTAAATATCGTTATGAAATTTCAAATTTTACTAATGACTACACTTTTTTCATATCGTTATGAAATTCTTTTTTAAATATAGTTATTTATTTCAAATTTCGCTAATAATTATAATTTTTTTAATATCGCTATGAAATTCTTTTTTTAAATACCGTTATGAAATTTCAAATTTTCCTAAAAATTAAACTTTTTTTTAATATCGTTATGAAAATTCTTTTTTAAATATCGTTATGAAATTTCAAATTTTACTATAAATGAGACTTTTTTTAATATTGTTATAAAATATTTTTTAATAACGTTATAAATTTCAAGTTTTACTAATAATTATACTTGTTTTAATATCAGTATGAAAATTCTTTTTTAAATATTGTTATGAAATTTCAAATTTTACTAATAATAACCCTTATTTTAATATCGTTATGAAATTATTTTTTAGAAATCGGTATGAAATTTTAAATTTGACTAATAATTGCACTTTTTTATCATATCGTTATAGAATTCTGTTTAAAAATCGTAATGAAATTTCTAATTTTACTACAAATAACACCTGTTTTAATATTGTTACGATATTCTTTTTTAAATATCCTTATGAAATTTAAAATTTTACAAATAATTATACATTTTTTAATATCGTTATGAAAATTATTTTTTAAATATCGTTATGAAATTTCAAATGTTACTAATAATTACACTTTTTAATATAGCTATGAAATCCTTCTTTCAATATATTTATAAAATTTAAAAATTTACTGAAAATTAAACTAGTTTTTAATATCGTTATGAAATTCTTTTTTAATATCGTTATGAAATTTCAAATTTTGCTAATAATTACACATTTTTTAAATCGTTTTAATTTTTTTTTTTTGAATATCGTTATGAAAATTTACAATTTTACAATTATTACACTTTTTTTATATCGTTATGAATTTTTTTTTAAATATCGTTATGAAATTTCAAATTTTCAAATAATTACACTTTTGTAATATTGTTATAAAATTCTTTTTAAAATATCCTGTTAAGAGATTTGAAATTTTACTAAAATTTCAATTTTTTAATATCGTTATGAAATTTCAAATGTTGCTAAAGATTACACTTGTTTTTAAGATCGTTACGACATTTTTTAAAATATCGTTATGAAATATCAAATTTGACTAATAATTACACTTTTTTTAATATCGTTATGAAATTCTTTTTAAACTGTCGTTATTAAATACTTTTTTAAATATCGTTATGAAATTGCAAATTTTACTATGAATTAAACTTGTTTTTAATGTCGTTATGCAATTCTTTTTTAAATATCGTTAGTAAATTTTACTAATAATTACACTTTTTTTATATCGTTATGAAATGTATTTTGGAATATCGTTATGTAATTTTGTTTTAAATATCGTTATTAAATTTAAAATTTTACTCAGAATTAAACTTTTTAAATATCGTTATGAAATTGTTTTTTTTTTTGTTTCAAATTTTACTAATAGTAAAACTTTTCCTTAATATCGGTATGAAATTCTTTTTTAAAATTTTACTAATAACTACACTTTTCTTCATATCGTTATGAAATACATTTTTAAATAACGTTATGAAATTTATATTTTACTAATAATTACACTTTTTTTTCAATATCGTTTTTAAATTTTCTTTTGAATATCGTCATGAACTTTACGATTTTACTAATAATTACACTTTTTTAATATCGTTATGACATCCTTTTTAAAATATCGTTTTGAAATTTCAAATTTTACTAATAATTACACGTTTTTCATCTTCTTATGAAATTCTCTTTTAAAATATCGTCATGAAATTTCAAAGTTTACTAATAATTACATATTTTTAATATCATTATGAAACTCTTTTTTACATATCGTTATTAAATTTCAAATTTTACTAAAAATTAGACTTTTTTAATATCGTTATGAAATTCTTTTTTAAATATCGTTATGAAATTAAAAATTTTACTAACAGTTAAACTTTTTTTAAATCGTTATGAAATTCTTTTTTAAATATCGTTATGACAATTCTGTTTTAAATTTTACTAATAATTACACTTTTTAATATCGTTATGAAATTGTTTTTAAATACCGTTATGAAATTTCAACTTATACTAATAATTACCCTTTTTTAATATCGTCATGAATTTTTTTTAAATATCGTTATGAAATGGCAAATTTTACTAATAATTACACTTTTTTTAATATAGTTATGAAAATTCGTTTTTAACTATTGTCATGAATTTTTATTTAAATATCGTTCTTAATTCTCGAATTTTACTAATAATTACACTTTTTTTATATCGTTATGATTTTTTTTTTTGGATATCGTTATGAAATTTCAAATTTTAATAATAATTACACTTTTTTAATATCGTCATGAATTTTTTTTCAAATATCGTTTTGAAATTTCAAATTTTACTATAAATTAAAAAATTTTTACGATCGTTATGAGTTTATTTTAAAATATCATTATGAAATTCTTTTTACATATCGTTATGAAATTTCCAATTTTACTAACAATTGCACATTTTTTAATATCGTTATGAAAATCTTTTTTTTTTAATATCGTTATGAAATTTCCAAATTTACTAAAAATAAAACTTTTTGGATATCGTTATGAAAATTCTTTTTAAATATCATTATGAAATTTCAAATTTTACTAATAATTACTTTTTTAATATTGTTATGATATTTTTTTAAATATCTTTATCAAATTTCAAATTTTACTAATAATTACACTTTTTTAATATCCTTCTGAAATTCTTTTTTAAATATCGTCATGAAATTTCAGATTTTCCTAATAATTACACTTTTTAATATCGTTATGAAATTCTTTTTTAAATATCGTTATGAAATTTTAAACTTCACTAATAATTACACATTTGTTAATATCGTTATGAAAATTTTTTTTTAATATCGTTACAAAATTTCAAATTTTACTAAATATTAAAAATTTTTTACTATTGTTTTGAATTTTTTTTAAATATCGTTATGAAATTCTTTTTTAAATATCGTTATTAAATTTCAGATTTTCCTAATAATTACACTTTTTTTAATATCGTTATGAAATTATTTTGTAGATACCATTATGAAATTTCAAAATTTACTAATAATTATACTTTTTTAATATCGTTATGAAAATTCTTATTTAAATATCGTTATGAAATTTCCAATTCCAATAATAATTACACATTTTTTAATATCGTTATGAAATTCTTTTTTCAATATCGTTACGAAGTTTTAGTAAAAATAATACTTTTTTTAATATTGTTATGAAATTTTTTGATAAACATCTTTATGAAATTTGTAATTACACTTTTTTAATATCGTTATGAAATTCTTTTTTAAATATCGTTATGAAATTTCAAATTTTACTAAAAATTACACTTTTTTAATATTGTTATGAAATTCTTTTTGAAATATCGTTATGAAATTTAAAATGTTACTAATAACTACACTTTTCTTCATATCGTTATTAAATACATTTTTAAATATCGTTATGAAATTTAAATTTTACTAATAATTACACTTTTTTTCAATATCCTTTTAAAATTTTCTTTTGAATATCGTTATGAAATTTACAATTTTAACAATTATTACACTTTTTATATCGTTATGAAATTTTTGTTAAATATCGTTATGAAATTTCAAATTTTAAAATAATTACACGTTTTAATATTTTTATAAAATTCTTTTTAAAATATCTCGTTATGAAATTTCAAATTTTACTATAAATTTTAATTTTTTAATATCGTTATGAAATTTCAAATGTTACTAAAGATTTAACTTGTTTTGAAGATCGTTATTTTTTTTAAATAAAGTTTTTAAATGTCAAATTTTACTAATAATTACACTTTTTTTAATATCGTTATGAAATACTTTTTTAAATATCGTTATGGAATTTTAAATTTTACTAATAATTACACTTTATTTGAATATCGCTATGAAATTCTTTTTTAAATATCGTAATGAAATTTCTAATGTTACTAATAATTACACTTTGTTATTATTGTCATAGAAAATTTATTTTGAAATATCGTTATAAAATTCTTTCTAAATATTGTTATGACATTTAAAATTTTACTAATAGTTACACTTTTCTAATATCGTTATGAAAATTCTTTTTTAAATATCGTTTTAACATTTTTATTTAATATCGTTATGAAATCTCTAATTTTACTTAAAATTACACTTTTTTAAATCGTTATGGAATATCATTATTAAATTTCAATTTTAACTAAGAATTACACTTTTTAATATCGTTATGAAATTCTTTTGTCAATATCGTTATGAAATTTTTTTTCAATATCGTTACTAATTCTCAAATTTGACTAATAATTACACTGTTTTTCATATCGGTATGTATTTTCACTAATAATTACACTTGTTTATAATATTTTCATTAAAATCTTGTTTTAAATATCGTTATGAAATTTGCATTTCCCTAATAATTACACTTTTTTTAATATCGTTATAAAATTCTTTTTTTTAAATATTGTTCTGATATTTCCAATTTTATAAATAATTAGACATTTTTAATTTCGTTATGAAATTATTTTTTTAATATCGTTATGACATTTGAAATTTTACTAATAATTACCATTTTTTAATATCGTTATAAAATTATTTTATAAATATCGTTATAAAATTTCAAATTTTACTAATAATTACACTTTTTTTAATATCGTTATGAAATTTTTTTTCAATATCGTTATGAAATTTCAAATTCTACTAACAATAAACCTTTTTTTAAATATCGTTATGAAATTTTATTCAAATATCGTTATGAAATTTCAAATTTTACTAATAATTACACTTTTTTAATATTGTTATGAAAATTCTGTTTTTAAATATCGTTATGAAATCTCAAATTTTAGTAATAATTACACTTTTTTAAAATCCTTTTGGAATTTTTTTTAAATATCGTTATGAAATTTAAAATTTTACTAATAATTACACGTTTTTAATATCGTTATGAAATGTTTTTAAATATCGTTATGAATTTCAAATTTTACTAATAATTACACTTTTTTATATCATGATAAAATGTTTTTTAAAATATCGTTATGAAATTCTTTTTAAACATCGTTATGAAATTTCAAACTTTACTAAGAATTTAACTTTTTTAATATCGTTATGAAATTCTTTTTTAAATATCGTTATGAAATTTCAAATGTTACTAATGATTGAACTTTTTTTAAATATAGTTATGGAATTTCGTTTTTAATATCTTTATTAATGTTTAAATTTTACTAAGAATTAAACTTTTTTAATGTCATTATGAAATTCTATTTTAAATATCATTATGAAATTTAAAATTTTACTAATAATTGCAAGTTTTTTTATATCGTTATAAAATTCTTTTTTAAATATTGTTACGAAATTTAAAATTTTACTAATAATTACACTTTTTTTAATATCGTTATTATTTTTTTTAAATATCGTTATGAATTTCATATTTTACTAATAATTACACTTTTTTAATATCGTTATGAAAATTCTGTTTAAATATCGTTTTGACATTGTCTTAAATATCGTTATGAAATCTAAATTTTTATTACCAATTACACTTTTTTTAAACTGTTATGGATTTTTTTAAATATCCTTATTAAATTTCAATTTTCACTAACAATTACACTTTTTTAAATATCGTCATGAAATTCTTTTTTAAATATCTTTCTGAAATTTCAAATTTTACTAATAATTACACGTTTTTTAATATCGTCATGAAATTCTTTTTTAAATATGTTTATGAAATTTCAAATTTTACTAATAATTACACGTTTTTCAATATCGTTATGAAATTCTTTATTAAATATCGTTATGAAATTTCAAGTTTTACTAATAATTACACTTTTTTAAATCGTTATGTAATTTTTTTTAAATATCGTTATGAAATCTCAAATTTGACTAATGATTACACTGTTCTTAATATCTTCATTAAATTTTTTTTAATATCGTTATGAAATTTCAACTTTCACTAATAATTACACTTTTTTATAATATCGTCATGAAATTCTTGTTTTAAATATCGTTATTAAATCTCAAATTCTACTAATAATTACACTTTTTTAATATCGTTACGAAAATTGGTTTTAAATAATGTTTATGAAATTTCAAATTTTATTAATAATTACACTTTTTAATGTCGTTATGCAATTCTTTTTTAAATATCGTTATGAAATTTCAAATTTTACTAATAATTAAACTTTTTTTAATATCGTTATGAAATTCTTTTTTTAAAGGTCGTTGTGAAATTTCAAATTTTCTAATTGTTACACTTTTTTAATATAGTTATAAAATTCTTTTGTAAATATCGTTATGAAATTTCGAATTATACTAAAATTACACTTTTTTAATATCGTTATGAAATTTTTTGTAAATATCGTTATGAAATTTCAAATTTCACTAATAATTTAACTTTTTTTAATATCGTTATGAATTTTTTTTCAATATCGTTATGAAATTTTTTTGAAATATCGTTATGAAATTTCAAATTTTACTAATAATTTAATTTTTTAATATCGTTATGAAATTTTTTAAATATCGTAATGACATTTCAAATTTTACTAATAATTACACATTTTTAATATCGTTATGAAAAATTTTATTTGTTTAAATATCGTTATGAAATCTCAAATTTTACTAATAATTACACTTTTTTAAAATCGTTATGGAATTTTTTTTAAATATCATTATGAAATTTCAAATTTTCACATAGAATTACAATTTTTTAATATCGTTATGACATTCTTTTTTAAATATCGTTATGAAATTTCAAATTTTACTAATAATTACACTTTTTATAGCGTTATGAAATTGTTTTTAATATATCATTATTAAATTTCAAATTTTACCAATAATTACACTTTTTTAATATCGTCATGAAATTCTTTTTAAAATATCGTTATGAAATTTCCCATTTTACTAATAA
>NC_136505.1:15543617-15596117 GCF_053919585.1 Euprymna scolopes | reverse complement strand
AATAATGAATACGAACTATGCAGGATTTGAAATATATTCAAGCGTATTTTACGATCCGGTAAGACCGCCACCGCTATTATTGTAATAATTAAAAACATTATAGAACTTTTATGGTTGAAAAATTTACTGGTCGGTAGAAAATTAAATTTTATTGCATTTGGTAACAGTTAGGTTTTGCATATTTTATCTTTGCCACCGATTTATGTTCTGTTTATAAATAGTTCATGATTATCACATATTATTCAGTAATCGAGCGCAATTGGCCGATGAAAATAGTTTGGTGATTTGGTTAGAATGGAGCTCGTTTTTGTGTTTTTTTGTTTTTTTGGTTTTTTTTTCTTTTTGGTTTTGTTGTTTTTTGTTTGTTTGTTTTTCTTTTTGTTTTTTTTGTTTGTTTTTCTTTTTGTTTTTTGTTTTTTTGTTTGTTTTTCTTTTTGTTTTTTGATATTGGTTGTTTTTTGTTGTTTTTTGTTTGTTTGTTTTTCTTTTTGTTTTTTGTTTGTTTTTCTTTTTTGTTTTTTGTTTTTTTTTGTTTGTTTTTCTTTTTGTTTTTTGGTTTTTTATTTTGGTTTTTTTTTGGGGGGGTCCTTTTTTTGTTCTTTGTACGAAAATCAAAAATCAAAACTCGAAAGTATAAATTTTCATTGAAAAGTAATTATATCTACTTGATTACTACTGACATGTCACAATTAGTTAAATATTACTACATTATTACATAAAACATGTACTTTGATGAATCAATGATTCAGTGATATCAGCCAATAATTGTAACAACTTCCCTTGACTTTATGCTGTATATTTATGTATAACTTAAAATTTTCTTCGAAAACTATTTTCATTACTAATTAATTTTCTTCTTCGGTCGTTTTTCGTAATTTTTGGATATGTTACGAATTTCTACATGACAGTTAAGTAGATACCATTGGTTTTAATTGAAATCCGTTTCGATTTTTGCTCTGATAACGAAGAAGCACCCGACGAGTTTAAAAGTTTGTTAGGATTATTTACTGGTTTTGTCTATTTATATTATCGTTATCGCCCTTAATTTTTGTTCTCTACACCGAACACGCAAACGAGTTGCTGTTTTAGACATGTTCGGGAAAGGGGTTGTACCTTTTGAAGTTGTGTTACGGTTTAATTGAACGTAGTAGATCCGGTCGAATTTGAACCCCGCATAGCCAATTCAATAGGATGCGTTCGTCTTCCCCCATCCCGCCTCCGTCCAGTTTTGACAACCATCGCTGAAGTTCGCGCTCAAAACTTGAAGGAATTTCATCGGAAATTGAAGATAAAAAAGAACTGCAAAAATAAAACGAACACTCAAGCGAAAAGTTCTTATAGTACCTTACAAAGGGGAGGGGGCAATCGTAGGATAATTGGAGAGGGGAAAGGATAGAAAAAGAGAGAGAGAGAGAAAGAGAGAGAGAGAGAGAGAGAGAGAGAGAGGTGTTACGGGAGGAGTTGCGATAAAGAAAGAGAGCGAAAAGGGGTGATACGGAGGGTGTGTATTTCTTTTGAGCTGTTTTTAAAAACATGTCCTCCGTATACGGTACGTACACAGCATATTTGCGGGAGCCTAACATGGCTCGATGGTGGGCTTTGGTTAACAAGTTCTTATCATGGACTAATTCTCCAGAAGTATTGAGTGGTCGATATCAAGCAAGGGCCCTGCCAATGTTGGCTATGGTGTGAAAAGTTCGGTTAAAAAAAAAAGAAAAAAAAAAAAGAAACGAAACGAAAAAAAAAATCGTTACACTTATTTAGTTTTCAATAGAAATATGAACTTTCGTTCGGTTTTTTTATGTTCCTGTTCTCGGTTTTAAAAAATAGCGAGTTTTATTGTTTACAGTAATATAACTTGCACCAAGCTGACCTTTTTCTCTCCGATTGTCTTTTAAACGTTCTTTCTTGCTTCCTCCTTTTTTCTTTTCTCTCTCTTTTATTTCCTTTCTTTACATTCTTGTTTCTTTTTTTCTTCTCCTCTCTCTGTTCTTTCTTTCCTCTCCGCTTTCTTTTCTCTTCTATCTTACATCTTCGTCTTCCTTACCCCCTTCCGAGCTTCGTCTTTTCTTTCTATCCTTCCCTCGCAAGTTATACATCTTCCTTCCTGCTATCTTCCCCCCCTCTCTCTCTCTTTCTCTCTCTCTCCCTCTCTCGCTCTCTCTCTCTCCCGCTTTCTCTCTTTTTCCCTTTCTCTCACTATCACTCTCTATCTATCTATCTATCTATCTATCCGCCTCTTAATCTCTTTCCTTTTCTTCTTTCTTTACTCTCTTTCTCCTCTCTTTCTCTCTCTCCCTGAACATACTTCTTCTCCAAACAGCTCTCTCTCTACCCTCCGCCTTTCACCCAACAACTCTCTCTCTCTCTCTCTCTCTCCCTCCCTCTCTCTCTCTCTCTTTCTCTCTCTCTCTCTCTCTCTCTCTCTCTCTCACACACACACACAACTACACATGGTTAGTTAGGTGGGTAGGTCGGAAACTAGAGTTAGGTGTAGGTTTGGAAAAACACGTCTATAGGTAGGTAATCTGGCAATCCCCAGTGCTTTAATCGACATCGCTTGGGCAGTCAGTCACTCCAACGGTCCAAGCACGGACATTACAATATTATTCGGGTGTATAACAACTAAAAGACCACAGCACAGCACTCCATGCGACACGGAAAAAAGTGAGAGGCGGGTCGTTTCATATCGCAATAATACAGACCTGGACACACGTACGGAGCGACCCTTTTTTTTTTCGTCTGTTTTACATTTGGACCCGGACCTTAACACACGGACCACGCATAGATATATCTATCTATATAATTGTATCTTTCTCTATTTACCAAAGGACAACACATATTTACACAAGTATTTTCTTTCTTTCTTTTTCTTTCTTTTTTTTTTTTTTGCCAACAAAAAAAACAACTCCTCAGGTGGACTTCTTATATACATACCCATTTCATTTTTAGGTATATTTTATTTTATTACTTTTGGCCATCTTAAGGAAAGAAAAAGAGAGAGAGAGAGAGAGAGAGAGAGAGAAGCAGAGCAGGATCAGGAACGAGGGAAAGAAAAGTAAAAGAAAAAAAGAAAAACAAAGCAAATCTGTGATAAAAAAAAATTGTCGATAATACCTGGCATTTTTGTCGATCTATCGATCTATCGATTTATCAAAATCTAATCGCTATTTACATCTACCTGTATATATCATTCTTTTCATTGTTTATCACATTTGATGTGTTCCTTTGATGTTACGTCTCTCCAGACATGTCTCACGCACGTGTTTTACAAGCAAACTATGCCGTTATTTATATTTATATTTAATTATTTATTTAATCTATCCGAGAAAAGGCATATCCGTAATTAACACCCGGTAACAAAAAAAAAAAAAAAAAAAAAAAAAAAAAGTTGATGTGGGAAGAGTACCGATCGACTATTGTCAAAATTGTATTATTTATTATTGCTTTGTCACTATCCGTTTCGGCACACATCTGTAATAAGACGAAAACGTTAAACTTTTTGAAAGAATACAAACTTAAACGTGTACCTGTGTAGGTTGGGGCCCGGGATTACCACCTGTTTTTCTATTATTATTATTATTATTATTATTATTATTATTATTATTATTATTATTATTATTATTATTATTATTATTAGTTAGGGTTTCTTTCCCTCCCGTCACAACCACATACATTTTTCCTCTTCCTTTTTTTTTTTTTTTTTTTTTTTTTTAGCACTGGAGACTCGCCTGCGAACCCTGTAATTTTACTACTTACGAGAGACGATAGAACTTTTACGCACACGTTTGTTTTAGGTATCGTTAGACATCTTTGCGACAAGCGGAAAAATAGAGGGGTTTTTTATTCCCTTTTTTTTTATATTGTTTGCAGTAACTATAGAGTGAATGCATTAAGAGTTATACAATAATTCTCTCCATTTCAGTCTAATCACTTCTGGTTTTATATAGTAACGCATCCGTCGCATCCCTGACTTTGTCATTTTACTCTAACAAGTATGACTACTCCAGCTAGGACGACTACGAATACAAACAACACTAATAAAATGACACTATTTAGTGCGTTATTAGTATTATACCATTATCACAAACACAATACGAATAATAAACGACTATCCTCGCTTCTTCACTACTACCAACGATTAAATTTCTCCGACCTGTCGTTCTCAAAACATGCTTATATAAAATAATAGTATTAATCCAGTGCATATATATATATATATATATATATATATATACATATATATATATATATGTATATTTACACACACATATATATAAATATATAATATATATATACATATATATATATATACATATATATATATACATATATATATATAGGTGTGTGTATCTATATATGCGTTTATATATACACGTAAGTGTATCAATTAATCTTTTTCTTATTAATTTCTTTTTAAAACGATCGTTTTCCTTCCTTCCTTTTTTTTTTTTTTTCAAACTCTCCCTCCTCAGAAATTTCCTGTGCAACTTCGGCGCTCTCTATAAGATAAAAAGCAAAGAAAAAGATTCCCCATTCCCCTTACAAAACCCCTGTTAGCGTACATTTTTTTCTTTAATTCTCTCCTTTCTCATATCTTCTAGTTTTCTTCTTCCTTTTTTTCTGTCAGTCGTGGTTTTTTATATACTACTACTACTACTACTACTACTACTACTACTACTACTACTGTTATCGAAAGTATCTGACCGAAAATCATTTTCTCTTTTTCTTTTTTTACTACAGTTTTTGATAGTTTCATTAATGAAAAAAAAATAAGGCAAAAAAAAAAAAACAAAACAAAACAAAAACAAACTGAAACGGCGAAACGCTGATCAAAAATTTAGGAGCCTAAAAACTTTGTATTATTTATTTCTTGTTTATTTATTAATTTTTTAGGGATACTTGTTTTTTACTTGTTTTTTACTTGTTTTTTTACTTGTTTTTTACTTGTTTTCCTATTATTTTCCCAGATTTTTTCTTTTTAATCAAATCGTTACAAAAAATATTAAATATATATTTTATTTCTTGTTAGCAATCTAATCTTTTACACACATACACACACAAACCTGCTTGCTTCCTTTTATAACTGGAGTAAACAGACGCAGACACGTGCTCTTTCTGTTCGTTTCTTGTACGCACGTACACACACACGCGCGCAAGCGCATACACACGCACGTGCTGGCCTGCAAAGACAGCGAAATAGTGCGTATTTCTACATTCAACAACATTAACAAATAAGTTCCTCATTAGAGGAACCTATTTGTTAATGTTGCAACCTGCATCGACTGGGTATTTATCACGCCCTACATGAAATAAGGGCATTTAAGGTCCAGAAAAATACTCTAAAAAAGTAATATTCATATACATACACACACATATATGTGTGTGCATGTATATTTATATATATATATATATATTTATATATAGTTATATACAGATAGACGTGTGTGTGTATATATATATATATATATATATATATTTAACAACCGACTGAAATAGAGAAAAAAAAAAGTTGAGAAAGAGAGTACACACAAACAATTCCGCTTGTCCCTTCCTTCCACATGTACACCCAATACCGGGTATTCAAAACTCTCTCTGACTACGGCACGGCGCTTACAAGACGCTCAAGACGTGCAAATGCGTTCAGCTCCCTTGCTTAGTCGACAACAACAGGGGGGCTTCATGGGTTCTGTAGGTAGGTAGTTAGGGGCTTACATCCTCACTACCCTATTCCCGCCATCACCATCTTTGCCGTCTCCCCCTTCCAAAGAGCGGAGGGGGCACAAAGACTTAGAAAGAGCAACGGACCTAGTACCTCTGAAAATAACAAAAAAATTCGAACACGTGCTGTCTTCCACATTCCAATTCCTTCGCCCACCCCTACCTTTTGCTTCTTTCTTTCTATCTGTCTTTCTTTCATTCTCCTTAAACTGTACATTCAACATCCTCTATTTCTCTCCTCCTTCTTTTGTAAAGAGCTCCCCCCCCCAAAAAAAAAGGCCGGGATCGGTATAAGGTGAGGTGGCGTCTTTGGACAGAGTGGGAGGCGGAGGGCTATGGCGGAGACAGCCCTGATACGGAGGGTGACTGCATGTCACCATTCAAAAAGATTGCTTTGTAAGTTCTACCGGTCTCTTGTGACGGACAGTACTAGCAACGAACTGGGGCCACAGGGCTCCTCGGCGAACAACACCACCACCACCGCGCGAACGAGTAACCGACAAAAAAGCAGGCCTGCATCGGCCGGCAATATGCCTGCGTTGGTGTCGACCAATGCAGGCCACACAAGACAACTTGGTACAACATTGTCGTCGGCGTGGTCGTCACCGTCATCAACAACCATAACAACGGTATCCTCTGCGACGACGACGACAACAACAACAACAATCGCAACCACAACGACCACAACAACAACAACAACGTTAAGACAAGCTGGGGCGGCCCCTACAATCAACTGGAAATTTGCAATGACCGTGTCGCCTGCACTAGCGCCGAGCACCCTCACCGTAGCGCTGAGTGCAGCTACCGCCGTCTCAACGACGTTAGGGCCGGTGGCGAACCTGTCAACGTCGACGACAACCAATGCATCCTCTCAAAGAGGCTGCACAGGCGGTGCTCCTGCACCGTGTCCCTTCGGCGTAGCCCGGACGTTGGTCACTAATAATTCAGCGAACAAGAACTCGGCGTCTGGTTCAACGGGTTCGACGTCGCCGCCGTTAAGTATGAAAGAACTTCCGGGGCCGAAAGGATGGCCATTTTTAGGGACATTTCCCGAATTTCTCCGTAAAGAGAACCGTGGATGCATACATAAAGTTCAGGTAAGTCACGTTTGTTTTCGTTGATTCTCCCGTTACATATCACACCCACATTTGTTATATTTCCAAGCTTTTAAAGGGATGTACGAATTTTACCAGAAAGGGATGAATTTAGTGAGGCAGAATTGTTCTCTAAGCAATATTTATTTAATCATCTATTTAATTATTTTCTGTGCATTATATATATATGTGTGTGTGTGTGTGTGTGTGTGTGCGTGTGTGTGCGTGTATGTGTGTGTGTACAGTAAAACCCCGGGATACGATGGCCATAGAATAGGCTTTCTAAGGTTAGAATATGAAATACGATGTTTCTCCTGACCCTGGTTACGCTATTTACCCCGCCTTACAGTGTTATTTATAATGTCTTTTTTTATTATGTATATGTGTATTATATACTGTACTGTATTTTGTTACTAATTTTTAATGCCGTATATCGGAGTTGTGTGTGTGTGTGTGTGTGTGTGTGTGTGTGTGTGTGTGTGTGTGTGTGTGTGTGTGTGTGTGTGTGTGTGTGTGTTAGGAATCGGAAACATCGGAACTGTTGGTGTATTGGAATCGGAAAAAAATGTAGCTTTTTTCTGATGCAAGAAACGATTCTTTTAATTGTCATTTTTTAATTTTATTTTGTTTAAAACAAAATTTCCAATTGCTAGTAGTAACGAAACAAAATGAAGCAAATAAAAACATATTTATTAATTTTAAACTATCAGTTAAACAAAGATTTATAGCTCATCCCCTCACAAGTATATTTTTCTAGTTTAAGAAAATATTTGCAAATATTTTGACAGTAATCAGTGAAGAAAACAACAACTTTATAGTTAAATATTTAGATATTTGTGAAGAATTGGAATCAGAATCGGGAATTTAGTACGAAATCGGTAATTGTATCGGAATCGGGAAAAATATTGGAATCGTCCCGCCACTAAGATATATATGTGTGTGTGTGTGTGTGTGTGTGTGTGTGTGTGTGTGTGTGTGTGTGTGTGTGTGTGTGTGTGTGTGCCGGCATATTTTCCTGTAAGAAGTCTAAACAAATAATAAAATTATATATATATATATATGTGTATATATTTATTTAATAATGTCCAGTAAGATGTGACTTGGCTAATTCATTCTTTCCCTCTAATATCGTCTTCTTCGGTTTTCTCCGCGAACACAAAAACGTAGATGCGTATTTGAATAAACACAAGGGAAAACGTCACTAATTAAGATGAGGTCTCGCGCACTTATAAGCTGTACATCGATTGTTGCGTTCTCGTCGTGAATACCTTTCTTTTCATAGACAACATTTTAGCATACTGTTTAAATACCTAAATGTCGCCACAAAGACACTTTCACGGATAAAATACACTTCGTGCGATACACACACACACACACACACACACACACACACACACACAAACACACACACACACACACATATATATATGTGTGTGTGTGTGTGTGTGTGTGTGTGTGTGTGTGTTTCATGAAAAACAATAAAATAGAAGTCCTTATGTTTCATATAACCAGCGACATTAACGATCTACACGTGCACGTGCATGGTGCATTCGAAGTAAAATGTATATCGATTCAGTTGGTTGTATATATATATATATATATATATATATATATATATATATATATATATATATATATATATATAAACTTAGTCATATATATATATAAAACTTGGTCATATATATACATTCAAAACTTGGTCATATATATATGTGTGTGTGTGTGTGTGTGTGTGTGTGTGTGTGTGTGTGTGTGTGTGTGTGTGTGTGTGTGTGTATTTAAAACTTGGTCATATATATATATTGAATTAGCTCTAGGATATTTACCTATCGAGCTTATTATATATCTAAATTACAACGAGCACTTTCTCTTTCCTGTATTTTAATTAAACTAGTAATTTCACTGTTACATTGAAATACACTCAGCTCTTTAGACTATTGTTCTAATCTGCTTTAAATTATATATATATATATATATATATATATATGTATATATATTTATATTTAAAACTTGGTCATATATATGTATGTGTGTGTGTGTAAAACTTGGTCTCATATATATATATATATATATATATGTGTATATACATATTTATATATGTGTATGTATATATATTTATGTGTGTTAATTTATGTATGTATATATATACATGTTTATATGTGTATATATATATGTATGTATATATATTTATTGGTGTGTTATTATATGTATGTATATATACATATTTATATGTGTAAATATATGTATATATATACATACTTATATGTGCATATATATGTATATATACATATTTATTGTTTATATATGCATGTATAAACATATATTTATATGTGTATATATGTATGTATATATATATTCATAAATGTGTATGCATATATACATACGTATTTATATATATATGTGTTTATATATGTAAGTATATAGCGATATGTATATATATATATGTACACATTTATATTTATGTATACACACACATACATGTGTGTGTGTGTCTGTGTGTGTGTGTGTGTGTGTGTGTGTGTGATAACTTCATTTAATCACATAAATTAATATACGAAAGTATAAATGTATGCGTAAACTTTAATTATTTACTTCAACAGTGCTCAATACGTAGGTAGAGCTAGTTAGTAAGTTATACATATATTTGAATTGTATGTATGTGTACATGCATGTATGCATACGTGTGAGTGTGTTAGGTAGAGCATGAAAAGGAATTCAAAATATTGAAATATATATGTGTGTGTGTGTGTGTGTGTGTGTGTGTGTGTGTGTGTGTGTGTGTGTGTGTGTGTGTGTGTGTGTGTGTGTGTATTGTGCGGTTGTATCTGTTATGGGTTTTTAATTTCGTTGCCTTGTGTATACAAGTTGTTTTTTTTTTTATCTTTTATGTTAATTCTAAGAGTAAAGTATTTTTTCCAAAAATAAGCAAGAACTATTTTTAAGTGTTCTTCAAGCGTATGTACGTTTGCTAGTACATAGCGATTCCTATAAAAAAAAAGTGAGGGGGGGGGGCTAGATAAAGTAGGCTGGAGCAAAGAAAAAGTAGCCCTTTAGAGAAGAAAGGGGAGGTAAGAAGAAGAAGAAGAAGAAGAAGAAGAAGAAGAAGAAGAATGGGTGAGAAGTGGGAGGAAGAGGAGATTTTATCTCGATGAACACTTGAAAAGGTTACTTGTTGACATTAGGGGACGCGCAGTTAAAACGTACACCGGCAATCTCCCGCTCGTCAAACTTATAACGTATGTTACCCCCCCCCCCCGCAAACTAAAAGCGATAGTGATATTTGAATGAACTTCTCTTGTCATCTGTGATCAGTGTAGTAGTATCTGTCCTGTCTCAAGTCGTTATCCCAGGCATTACCTAATTCATTTAAAACGTAACAAGAGGCAGAAAGGATATTGACAGTCGCCTTACGCACTTTCATCTCCAAAATATGACAGATCGGGATATTTTTTTTATTTTACTTTTTTTTTTAGCCAGAACAATGTGCTCCTATTTGGGGAACTGGATTTCCGCTAGAGTTTTCAAAATTCCAGGCTTAAATTAAACATTGTGTCCCATGTCCCACGTTACCGTTGTAAGAGGAAGATAAACTTGTTTTTTGATGGTGAAAGTGTAATCCGTCCTGCTTCATGTCGCCATCCTTTTAGAGGCGACGAAGGAATTGACCTCCTTCGTCCCCTTCTTACGGGAGGTGGGGTACGTGCGTAGTTTTTGCGCCCGTGAGGTAAGGCCATTAAGAGTAAACAGTTTTTTGGGGGAGTGGGGGTTGCTATCGGACTACGGTTCAGTTTCTTTTTTTCAGTGGAGAACATGTAAATAAATCTCGCCCTTCTGACTTAAGATCAAAGCGTAGTACCTGATCTGCTTGAAGGGATTATTCTCCCATGCATTACCTCATCTTTCCTAGGGACTCTAAAGGTTTGTTTTTTTATTTGTGTTCTTGTTTTCGTCCCTTTTTTATGAAAAAACTGTGTTCTCTTTCGTTTTCATACGTCCATCCAACCAGGTCACTTTGGTAAACCGCAGCAGAATTCTACTTTTGGGGAGTGCTAGACTGTAAAATATTGCAAAATTATTGCAAAATAAACTGACTTTGTGTCTAAGCTTACTCTTTAAGCTGTTAAACAAAGATGGCCTCTGATTTAAGATTAGAGTTAAGCATCTGTTCTATCCCATGAATCCATCTCTCCAGTAGTCTGGGACGATTAACTGGAATCGGAAAAATCGGAACATTAAGAGGTATCAGAATCGGTATTGGAATCAGAAAATGCTAAAAATCAATTTCTGGAATTCTTTATATTTTAGTTTTATCTATAGTATAAATCTCGCCTTTCTATTTAAATGTACGCATGTGTGTATGTATGTATGTATGTATGTATGTATGTATGTATGTATGTATGTATGTATGTATGTGTCGCAAAAACTTTCGACAGAGTTGACGTATTTTCACGAGATTGGAATCATTTTGAAGCCCGGCTCTTCGGACAACAAATAACAAAAAATTGGCTAAAAACATTAATTCCTTCACCTTCAACTGGGCACTTTTCTATAGGGAGGGGTCACTTTTTTCGCCGATATTTTCGAAAGTCATCGCCTCTTTTCGATTGACTAGCGTTAAGGTCTGAACAGAGCTAAAAGGGAGAAACAGACAAAATATCAAGTATGATATGAAAAGAAATTGGAATCTTAGGGAGATATCAATCATACTAGTTATTATAGGTGCCACAGGGCTTATGAAGAAGAACCTGAAGTCCTACCATACTAATATTCCTGGTGAACCAAGTGCAAAAGAGATCCAGAAAATTGCATTTAAGGGAGCAACGAGAATACTAAAAAGAGCTCTCTGTTGGTTTCAATAAAAAGCAGGGCAATGTTGGCAGCTGGTTTGGCTGCCCCATACCCAGCGTCAAAATCTTCAAAGGAAGAAAATTAACAACAACAAAAAAGTAATAATAATAAAATAATAAATATTTATTGATTTTAAAATAAAACTAAACTAAAATCTATAGATCACCCCCGCCGCAAATGTGATTTTACGTTTTAGAAAATATATGCACATTTAACGTGTGTTTTTATGGTAATCGAGAATTATAACAACTTCATAGCTAAATATTTTGAGACTTATAAGTAATCGAGATCGGTTATTGTATCGGAATTGGGAATTTAATACGGAATCAGTAATGTATCATAATCGGAAACAAATATTGGAATCGTCCCATCACTAAGACCCATATCCCCCCCTACGACAAGCTTGTTTAGCAACAAAATCTCACCCCTTCACTGTAGAGGTCGCTAGATATCGAAAAGCCTTCTATTCTAATAGCTTTTTTTTCCCTCGGATTGCTAAAGTTTGAAATTTCCTCCCTGTTTCCTGCTTCCTGCTTCTCTGACTGTACTGACATGCAGAAGTTTAAATGTAATGTAAACAGACATCTCCTTACATAGTTCGCTGTAAACATGGTCGAAATAGTAGCCCCCTTATGCCCAAGTGGCAATATATCTTCTTTGGGATGAATAAAAGTAAATCTATATAAGTGAGAATGTGTGTGTAAGGACAGGTCTTAACCTATATACTCAATGGATTTTTGATCTACAGACTTGTAATTTAGTATATTGGGTATTCAGACATGTGGAAAAATTTTTTAATCGGTTTTCATATGGAAAAAAGGCCTGCTAAGAGGTCAAAATTGAATAATTAGTACTTGGGGGGGGTATTGAATTTTTTGTCAACTGTTTCATGACTACGCATGTACGAATCGTTCACAGTATGTTAAGAATAAGTAGGTTTGCAAAACTTTTTAATGATTCTCTCAAGCTGGCCTAATGGTTATCGTTCTTGACACTGTCTTTGGGTTTTGGTTTCAATCTCAGCTCGAGTATTTCTTTTTTACTTACAAGAAATGAACTGTTTCGAAAAAACATAATACTCGCAGGCACATGTTTCAGTTTCTTTCCGTTTTTTTTTTTTTTACTTCATTTTTTTAAAGGAAGTTAACGTTGCGTTTAATACCGGGCAATGCCAGGTACATCTTCTTGTATATAAATAAAAATAGACAGTGTGCATAATTTTTTATAGTTCATCATCATCATATTGTATGAATCCGAAGATTCTACTGTTGGCATTGGTTTCCCCGATACTTTTATAATCAGAATTATTTCTAGAAAGATATTGGGTACTTACGGGAGGGACTAAGTGATGGCTGCCAACATCCTAAGTGAAAGTGATTTTTTTGTCGTACGAACTGGATTCGAAGTTGGAAAATCTAGGTCGTCAGTCTGTACCGTTAACCACTTGACCACCGCCACCTTTTTTGTAGATAAAGATTACCATTTCCACATGAAAGACTTTTAAAAGAACTACAGTTGGAAAATGAATCCCAAACAATTTATTTTGGTTTACCTTCTTATTTGTGACCCATTTTTGTTAAAATCAGTTTAGTATTTAATAGAAACATGTGAAGTGACGTCACGTACCCTTCACTGATCACGTCACATACCCATTCACTGATGATTATATTTGTACTGGGCGTACTGATCGAACTGGAAGGGTTTGATGTGACAAAAGCTCTTATTTTCTTATAATGAAACGCTTCCATGGTCCTACTTCCAGAACACACAAAAAAAAACAGCAAATAAAAACAATGAATCAATTGGCGCATGGGGATATGATATGCAGACAAATGTTCTATGATATAAACCAATGGAAGGTAATGACTGCACTTGGTAACAAGATGGGACAAAGACGCATTCACAACAAACACTCGTCTTACTACAACCACTGTCACCAATTTCCCCCACTCTCTATCTGTGCCCAAATCTAAACACAAATTCCATAAATAAAGTTTCTTTCCTAGAACTGTTCGCGTGTGAAACTCTGTACCGCATGTCTGCTTTCTAGTTTACTACAATATGGCCTTTTTCAAGTCCAATGTAAACAAGTTATTGTTGAACCGTTCCCTTAAATAACAAAATTCTACCCAATTTCTACCAATATTAATCACTGATCACCTTACACGCATTAACCCTTATCCTTGAGTTGCCTTCAGGTCTAGATAAGTGGTGATTTCCTTGTAAGAAAAGGGACAGTATCTTTTTTTTTATTTATTATTAGGCAATAATATAATAACATATATGGCATAATCACATTGACACACCGGTTCCTGCTGGATCACCGAAGTTAAGCAATGTTAAACCATGATCAGTACTAAATGGGTGACCATTTGGGACTTCCAGGTGCTGTATGTTCTCTCCGCTTGTCTCAGCATTGTTTCTAGTCGTCCTAGAAATTCTCCTTGCCACTGGACACAAACAGTGCCGATTCAGGAGAGGTGTGGTTGGTAATTGCACAATCCTTGCCTCACAATTACACAAGTAGCTGCCCCTTCAGACTGAACGAAGACATTGAGCCAATAATAATCAGAAAGATTACCATTTAGGAATGTTAGGCACTGTATGAGCTCTTTGCTTACCTCCACATTGTTTCCAGTCATCCTGAACGTATACATACTTGCAACTAGAATTAAAACAGTGCCGACTCAAGAGAGGTGTGGTTGGATATTGTTCAACTTTTAGCACAAAAAAATTCACGTGCAGGCATCCTTCAATGGGTAGCCATACTCTGACAGGTCTGTTATTAGCCAAGACATTTTTACATTAAAACAAACGTATGGCCTTTAAATGTCTAAATATCAATATAATGCATGTTGCCGTTTTGGAGTTATTGTTATATTGACCTCAATTACGAGAGAGCGGGAGAGTGAGAGACCTCAGACAGAATCTCATTAAAACTATGTTGATTGAAACATGGAATAATACCTCGCTTGAAGCCATAAAAGCCAGTTCATGCAAGTAAGTCTATACTGCTCTCCTTTAACAATTACAAGATGCCTCTCCAACCACCGATATCCATGGCAAATAACAGCCTACCTGAGAATCTTCCTTCAAACTCCTCGGCAAATAACACCCTACCTAAGAATCTTCCTTCAAACTCCTTGGCCTAACATTCGCAGCAATATAAACTGAAACAAATATATTGAGGGCACTACGAAGGCTGCTGCAAAGAAGATAAGTTCCCTCTCTCATGCTAGAAAACTACTATCACCTGAGTGAAAACTACTATCATCTGACAAAATTGTCTGTGAGATGGGTATATATGCTGATGACACCATGCTCTATAACAGACATGACAGGAAAACAAATGAACACATATCTAAAGAAATCACAGAAACACTAGAGGATGACCTTCAATCTATAGTGGAATGGGGACATAAATGGATTGTCACATTCAATGCTGCCAAGACTAAACTTGTTTCTTTCAATAATTACAAGAAACAATCTCTACCACCAATAGCAATGGCCAAAGACTCTTTATCTGAAAGTACATCTTTTAAACTCCTCGGCCTAACGTTCACAGTAAACATGAGTTGGAACAATTACATTGAGAGCATTTCCAGTACCGCTGCAAAGAAGGTAGGTTCTCTCTACCGTGCTAGAAAGCGACTGACGCCCAAAAGTATCCTGTACCTCTATAAAGCCACCATTCGCCTATGCATAGAGTATTGTTGCTACATCTGGGCTGGTGCGTCTATCACTAGCCTCTCCCTCTTGGACAGGGTCCAATAAAGAGTTTTTAATCTAATAGGTCCAACTTTGTCAACTAAGCTCCAACCTCTGTCCCATCACCGTAATGTTGCATTTCTGTGCCTGTTTTTCAAATATTTTAATGGAGTGTGCTTTGATGAACTCGTGACACTTGTGCCTCCTCGACGTGCATATGTCAGACAAATCTGCTTAGCAACAAAATCTCACCCTTTCACTGTTTACGTCCCTAAATACCAGAAAGCTTTCTACTCTAATAGTTTCTTCCCTCGAACAGCTAGACTTTAGAATTCCCTTCCTGCTACCTGTTTCCCTGACTGTATTGACATGCAGAAGTTTAAATGTAATGTAAACCAACATCTTGTTATTTTTTCCTAGGCATGGTCCCAAATAATATGCTCTTGCATCCAAGTGGCGATATACTTTGTTCTGGGTGAACGTGAGTAAAAAAAAAGAAAAAAGAAAAAAAGATGAATACTTGATGTAAAAGTTGTCGTTTTAAACACAACTCTTTTGCATAAATTAACCTTAATGTCATTAATTAACCTATTATGCATCCAGGTGTAAATTAATTTTTCTAAATTCCCTGTTTATTTTGTGGGGGTGAGGATAGCTCGTATACTAAAATCTGAGGTAGATAAACCAAAAACAATATAGTCATTACCAAAAACAAAAAACAACAAAAAACATGAGAAATAAAAGGGGAGAAACACAAAGAATAAGAAATCTATTTTATTCGCTCATATATATGTAGTATTACAGCTAGGAATGGTCTAATCTGTTGATTGGGGGGGGGGGCAATCAACAGATTAGACCATTCCTACAATGATCCGGTCCCTATTAATTTTGCGGTGGAAGGTTAGTTCTGTGCAGTTCTAGAAGGTTCACCCTCCCAGGCCTTACCTTCTCTCTTTGAGTAAGGGTTAGTTTATTGCTAATTGCCTGGGGCGTCCTTACCAGGAAATGTCGACGAGTCTGTCCAGGTACTTTTTGCAGCCAGCCTGCCCTTCCTTGGAGGTGCCGACTTCTCAATCCCACTTTCCGACTCTGGTGTCACAGTTCTTGCAGTGGGAGAGAACTAAATACCCTATTTAGAGCTGAGCAGTTCTCTCACATAGTCAGTTACAACTCATATCACCAGGTAACTCCGTAAAGAATGGCATTCATGGAATTGTCAATGAAATTCATAATCCTTTCTGTAATCCAAACATATTTGGTACAAATAAACTTCGATCCATGCCTTTGCATATATTCGGTGTGTGTGTGTTTTTTTTTAGTCAAGCGAATCGAACTCATGCATAGAACTCAAAAAGATTGGGCCTTATGATGTTCTGGTCTGCATGAAGTCCTCCTCGCTCAGCACAACTATTCGTTAACCTGCCTGAAAGCGTTGACTCAGAACAAACAAGAGAATGATGCGAAAGCGATGTTGCGATTCTCAGTCCACTGATTTACGATTCCTGGCCTAACACGCTGGGTTCTAATGCCAACTCTTCCTAGATTTTCACCACAGTCCTCTTCGATGGCTAGTTTTGATACTTCCACGTGTCCACCGTCCCTATCACGGTGAAGAAAAGTTGGACTGATTCTGCTGCTGGCATTGGAAAATATTGCATGAAGTTTGCTAACATCAATTAGTTAAAATGGTGTTATGGGCCCGGCTAGATTCAAACTTGGATCACTCAGATTGTCAGTTCGTGTTTCTATCCAATTAATCACCATCGCCTCCTTTATGAATATCCAGGAGTGTTTGTTTTATCGCTGGTCATTGATTTGGCCAAAATATGCACCGCGGCCTGATAAGTGCACCAGGATACGATGTGCACAATATTTCTGACACATTCCTATTTTGCACTTCAGTTCCGGAATAAGGATTATTTTGATTTGAAATTACATCACAAATAAAATTTTACGGGACTAAGCTCTAGTGAATGACATTAAGGTTAATTTATGATCACACTTTCTACTGATGACTGGTGCTACCAGATCAGGCTGTCTGAAGATATCGGCTTTCTGACTTGATATTCATCAAACAATGATGTTATTGCAAAACTCAATCATGTTCTGCAAAACCAAAAAGAAAAACAACAAATTTTCTCTACAAAACAGTCAAACTAAACATTATGAATAAACATTTAAAGTTTTAAAGAACTTGAAGCATAAAAACTTTTTTTCAAAAATTACTGAATTCTGCATTAAATAACCCGAAAAGATTTGATTTGCTGTAAAATAAACCAACTAAATCATACTGATGAGACTGTTACGAAAGTGCCCCTTCACATCCTTTGACGGCGATAAAACAACGATTCTTGGACATCCATTACTGAAACCTGCCGGACGACACGGTATTTTAAGAAAAAATCTATTTGGACACCATCTAAACGTTGCATTGTTCAATTCTTGTAAAATGCCACGGATATCGATAGCGTATAAATTTGTCATATTATATGAACATTTCAGATTACGTGTGTTTTGACTTTCTGAATTATTGCAATTTTGTTTCGATAAATTTGGAGTTTTGTATTATATATTATTACGATTTTAACTCATATTTTTTATCTTAAAAAGTATGACCGTAACAAGAAAGAAGTTATTATTTTTCTAAATAGTAAATGAGATTTTTATTCGATTATTTTCTTTTAGAATTTAGAGTGGTGGATCAGTTTCGTATCTAAATTTAACGCAAAATGACCCCCCTCCCCCATTATGGTAGGTAATAAGTTATTTTAATCACTAAACTCAAGTCCGAGTGACAACCAGTTAGGGTTATATTTAAGATACGGTTAGAAGACCATGACGAAGTAACGAATGTTTTGAAAAACAAAAAAATTCCGACAATTTTAAAACTATTTGATGTCTGACATCAGAAAATTGATCTTTGTGAAAAAAATATCATTTTTTGAAGGAAAAACAAAAACAAATCTGACCATTTGCCCTGAAAGAATTAAACAAAAGTACAAAATTGATTTAACACCGGTAAGAAAGGGGGGGGGACAATGCAAAAACCAAATTAACGAAACAAAATGGCTTCTGTCAGGAAAGTTCAATTACTATATCGATATCCTTCATGAATTTTCGAATTATATATATATAATGCTCCCTATCTTGGGTTGAGCATATCGGAAAGTAATATACAATTTGCCATTAGCGTATTAAGCGACGCTCTTTGTGTAAACAAATCACGCGGAAGCATTTGGATGATGTCAAAACATCGTTAATTCATTACCCACACAGCATCAGCTGTATAGCGCAATGGTGAGAAGCCTTGACTGTCATTTGGGTGGTCGGGTTTCGATCCTGGCTTGAGGCAGTTGCCTGTCTAGCCGCACTGAAACAGCGAAACAGTACTGTATGTGGATGACTATATATATATATATATATGTATATATGTGTGTGTGTGTGTGTGTGTGTGTGTGTGTGGATTCACCACTTATTAAAGCCCGAAAGCCACTCGAGAATAAGGGTTAATGAGTGTATGGAAATTGGATATAATTTGATTATTTAAAGGAACTTGTTCACGTCGGACTTGAAGACGACCATGTTGTAATCAGCTGGAAAGCAGTACAGCGGAACAGAGTTCCACAGGCGGGCAATTCTAGGGAAGAAGCTTTGTTCGTGGAATCTGGGTTTAGATTTGGGTACAGATAGAGAGAGAAGGAATCGTTGATAGTGATTGTAGCTAGACGAGTGTTTTTTTTTAAGTTGTTCAAGATGGGAGGATAACATAGATTGAAGCTCCGACGAACACTTTGCCAAGAAAATAATGAAAAAGCAGAGACAGATTGCGACGTCTATTCTGTAGGAAAGAAGTTACAGGGAAGAGAAAAGAGCATAGGTTTGGAAACCGATTTGGAACTCTATGAAAGCATTATAAGATTCTCCGACCAGCTCTTGGCCATATGTGACAATAGCACCCCATCCTATGATGGTTTGGGCTCTTATATAGAAAGATGATTGCATCGGCAGTGAGATGTCCAACCATATTTGTGCAATCTTGGAAACAGATTTGAATATACTATTTTGTTTTTTAATCCCCGAAACAGTTTCATGGTAAACAACTGATGATTCCTAAATAATATTAGTACTAGTATTACTTCTTGGAAGCGAACTAATGCAGGAATTGACTTACAAGCAAAATAATTTTCTGACGAAGTATATAGTTTTAAAGGTTGAAAAACTTCCAAGACTGTGTGTGTGTGTGTGTGTGTGTGTGTGTGTGTGTGGGTGTGTGTGTGTGTGTAAAACGATTTGAAAACCGGACGTTTTCAGGGTTTTTTTTTTTTTTTTTGTAAATTTTACGTCAAATTATTTCTTGTGTTGACATTTCGAAAAGAATCTTGTAAACGGGATTCTGTGACCTCAATCTAATCTTTTTTTTTTACATCAGAGTTATTTATAATTGAATTAATTATGTTATTTATAATTGAGCAGGTGATTGTCTTCCAAAAGTTCTGAATCGATGCTAAAATTATGCATTGTTTTCCTTTTAATTGAAAAACATTTTAAACGAAAGTATTTTATCCGATGATCTTTTTCGTGTTGATTGCGATTTGTTGCTGGCCATGTGTACTTTTAGAAGGTTCACCCTCCAAGGCTTTCCCTTTTCTCTTTGAAAAGGTGTTAGCTTATTGATAATCGCCTGAAACCGGGAAATGCCGACACGACTGCCTAGGCATTTTTGGAGAACATAGTGCTTCTCCATCGGGACGCTGACTTTTCAATCTTATTTCCCAAACCTTGTGTCACATTTCTTACTGTGGGAGAGAAAGAAATACTAGTTTCGCGCCTCAGAGCCAATCAGGTTTTCAGCTCAGCACAAAAATCAACAGAGACTAAGCCATTCCTGTAATGACCTTTTCCCCTGTGGATTGTAGAGTGCTGCTGCTGCTGGTCTTGTACAGTCCTAAGAGGTTCACTCTTCCTGACTTTGCCTTCTCTCTTTGAGAAAGGTTAATTTATTGGTAATCGTGTGAACCGCCCCTATCGGGAAATGCCGACGGCGTTGCTCAGACATGTTTTGCAAGCCAGAGTATTCCTCCGCGGGGAAGTGTCTTTTCGATGCTTCTTTTTAACCCTAGTGTCTAATCTGCTCGACGTGGGAGGGAGATAGATACTACTATAGAGAGGCCTGGAAAAATGTTTTCTTTTTGCTTAGAGGGTATACATAAATCGTAATACTTGACGTTTGCCTAAAAACTTTAAACAATAAATTAGCCTCCCGTTTATAGGTTTAAAGTCTTGAAAATGACCTCGAATTTTGAGAGTTAAACATTAATTTTCTCGCGTGGCCCTGTCGTATAAACGGACCGAGATATGATACGCCCTTTTTTTTTCTACATCAAAATTAAATTCTTTTTTTTCTTTTTCTCCCCTCTCCTTAAAAGAACTGTTTAAACATGAGGTGCACAGTATTGCGTTGTCCGCGGCAACAGATTGTTTGAAATTGCTGTTGACCCTAGCCCTTTTAGGTCGCTTAGTACCGGAGTTGACATTTTTTTTTTTTTGTCTGACTCATAATCAGGATTTCTTATGTTAAGGTTTTAGGAAACCCCACAGATTGACTTCCGTCAGTAACAATAAAAAAGGGAGAAGACACGCTTTCACCATCTTTGCACTGAGGTTGGAGTTAGCTTCTATTCAGTTGCCTTTCTAAGAACCCTAAGTTAGACATAAGGTCAGCTTTTTGTGGGAAATTACGTTTCCAAAATAGGCACTCTGATTTTATGTATCTTCTCTTCAGGTCGTTAGACACAAGGTCAGGTGAAGGTTGGCAAAGCAAACGCGTTATAAGTAATGGCAAAAACGCATATCATATCACGAGCAATATGAACTGAAACAAATACGTTGATGACATTGCGAAGGTTGCTGCAAAGAAGGTAGGCTCCCTCTATCGAGCTAGAAAACTACTCACACCTGAGAGGATCCTGTACCTTTACAACGTCACCATTCTCTTATGCATAGAGTATTGTTGCCACATCTGGGCTGGTGCATTTCAAATATTTTAATGAAATGTGCTCTGATGAACTGGTTGCAAATCTGCTTAGCGACAAAACCATTCACTTCACTGCTGAGGTCCTTAAATACCAGAAAACTTTCTATCCCAATAGTTTCTTCCCTCGAACAGCTATACTTTGGAATTCCCTTTCTGCTACCTGCTTCTCTGACTGTACTGATATGCTGAAGTTTAAATATAATGTAAACCAACATCTTGCTAATCTTTCATATGCATGGTTGCAATTAGTAGCCCCTTACGTCCGTGGAGATATACCTTGTTAGGGGTGAACAAGAGTAAAAGAATTGCCCTCTGACCCACAAGAAATGCCCGAGTTGCCCGTTGGTATTCTCCGATGGGGCGCGTCGAGTGATTAGTAATAAACTAACGACTTTCTCACACAGGGAATGTAAAGCATGGGAGTCTAGAATTGAAAAAATACCTCAGCTCGACAGTAGCTGAACCACTGTCGATGACTAAGGACAGATCAGATACATCATTTTTCAATGATTAATTGCTAAAAGTAAAATAGGGACAGATCTTTTACAAATTATTCACAAGGCATTTCGAAGCTGAATGCTTCTCATCAGAAGAGAAGGACCAGAATTATACAAAATGCAAATATAGAAAAAAACTGGCTTAATGACATTTAGAAATGAAATGAGAATGAAGGAATAGATTAAAATGCTAAATAGTAATTAAAAGTAGGTAGAACTTATAATGGTAAATCAGAAGGGTAGTATATATGTAGGTAATATTTGAAAAAATATATATAGGCCATTATGAAATAATCGGAATCATTAAAGGTGAGCCAATAATAAAATAAAAAAGGAAATATTAGGGAAGATAGAAGAGACAGTGTAGAATGAAGGGGGGGTATAGAAACAGTAAACCATAAAGCGGGAGACCAGTACCCGCATTAAGCTGGTCTGCAGTTTAATTTGTTGCTGGCTATCTTGCTCTTGCTTGTTGCTGGATCTCAACATTTTTAACCGAGAGAGAGACTTAGCTGTCGTACAAAGCTAAGACTCTGTAACATCATCTTTGTATAGATACTCCCTCAGGCATTTGGGTTCATGGATTTTAAATGTCTGAGGGAGTGGCACTCGTCTGACAAGACGTTGCAATCATCATAGAAACAGTATATAGGGATATGGAAATACACACATACACACTCATCTATATATATATATATATATATATATATATATATATATCAGAATTAGTAAATAGTAAAAGTTGAAGAAAGTGCCCAATACTATTGCAGAGAAAATATATATTTTTTAATTTATTACCGTTTTATCTGTTTAGTTTCCGCTACCGAATCGTATCAACAATCCAGTAACTTATACGGTGTCTATAAAGTCTGTGTGCACTTTAAAAAATTTATAACTTCATTTGTATTTGCATTAGAAATAATATGACAAATGGATTTGAAAGAGGTAAATCTATGTTTTTTAAACTTTTATTGAAATTTTATTTAACTTTCCACATGCCCTTCATCCTTAGCAATACGATTTTGCAGTTCACGAAAAACATTTGCCAAATGATTTATAGTAATGCCTGAAATCACATTAGTCATTCTAGCGTTCAAATCTTCCAATGAACTAGGTTTGGTTGCATACACAATTGTTTTCACATGTCCCCATAAAAAATCTAATGGAGTCAAATCTGGCCAACGCGGAGACCAATGAAATGGTCCACCCCTTCCGATCCATCTGTTAGGAAATTCCTGATTTAGAAACTGTCTAACACGCCAAGCAAAGTGACAAGGAGCTCCATCTTGTTGAAACACTGTGTCATCTTTCAAGTTTAATTGTTCAAGTTGCGGAATAAAGTAATTCTGCAATATATCTAAGTAGCTGTTACTGTTAATAACACGATCTTCAAAAAATATGGCCCTATGATTCGATTTATTCCCAAAGCACACCACACATTAACTTTAAGAGAGTCCCTTTCATGTTCAACAGTTTCATTTGGGTTTTCAGTTCCCCAAATTCGGCAATTATGCTTGTTGACCTTGCCACTAATGTAAAATGTTGCTTCATCAGAAACCAGTAAATTACTCACAAATGCATCATCATTGCAAAGTTTTTTTTTATTGAACTGGTGACAGAAAGTTAGCCGTGCATAATAATCCTCTTCTAACAATTGTTGATGTAATTGAATTTTGTAAGCTTTCATATGAAGTTTTGCCCGCAGAATCTTATGCACAGTAGACTTTGGCAGCCCGAGCTCCAATGATGCCCGTCTTACAGACTTTCTTGGACTTGCAGTAAAGGATTCTTCTATGGAAGCAACACTTTCGTCACTGACACATGGCCTTCCAGATCGTGGTTTCTCATGGACAGAGCATGTCTCTTTAAAATTTTTCATCCATTTAACAATGGTGTTCCTATGACGCGCTTTTTTATTGTATTCAATTCTAAACTTTCTTTGTACAGCAATAGTAGATTTCAATTCAACCAACCAAAGGAAACAGTTTACTTTTTCCTCAATTGACGCCATGGGATCAAATTGATTCTGATAAACAAAAGAAAATATTTTTTACTTATTTTTTACTTATTTAAAAATTGTTACGAATTTTGTGGAGAAAAATTATTCAATAACTATACTTAAAACTAGATACATGAAACTTTATAACATTTTTTACAGATTATTTCTATCGCAAATATAAAGTTATAAATTTTTTAAAGTGCACACAAACTTTATGGCCACCCTGTATGTATATATATATATATATATATATATATATATATATATATATATGTATATATATATATGAAAATTTTAATATATATGCACACACGCATATATATATATATATATATATATATATATATATATATATATATATATATAGTCTTGGACGTTTCTTTTAAACCTTTAACACTATAAAAATGTCATTTGTTGGAAAATTAATTTCCTGCATCGTTGAATCGTTTTATTTACATGAACAAACAATAGTATCAATGTTCTTAAAGGGATCATCAGTTGTTTACCATAAAACACTGTTTCGGGATTAAAAAAAAAAACAGTATATTAAGTCATGGCTTCCCAGCGGGGTTGATTAGACACCGCCTCCCTAAAAATACATGAACAAAAATTATTTTTGATATATAAATTAGGCTAACCAATTCAAGTCATTTACAAAGTATTTCCTACTCGTGACATGTGTCCTATATATATATATATATATATATATATATATATATATATATATATATATATATATATATATATATATATATATATATATGGGAAAGGTTGTGTGTGTGTAATTAGAGCGAGAACAACAAAAAATCTGATTGGCTACGTACAAAACATAACACTATTTGTATATATTAAAACGCACATCAATCGCGTAGCCTGACAAATTCTCACGAGGATAAAACGCGGAAAATTTTGTGTAGCTTTATTGTCATATATATTTTCAGAACTTTGTACGGTAGAATCCCGGGATACGGTGGTCCTAGGATACGTTTTTTTTTCAGGTTACGACGTGAAATACGATGTTTTTCAAGTCCCTGGTTACGGTATTTGCCCCGCCTTACGGTGTTATTTATAATGTTATTTTATTATATACATGTGTATTATATACTGTACTGTATTTTGTTACTAATTTTTAATGCCGTATCCTGGGGTTCTACAATATATATATATATATATATATATATATATATATATATATATATATATATATATATATATTTAGGGTTTGTATTACTGTACACATAGATTCGAAAAAGTTGTCAAAAAACAAATATATATAACAACTAAATCTTATCAAAGGCAAGATAAGTTACTTTTCTACCTAACTGGATATTTTTTTTAGTGTTTTTATTTAATGTAAAATATTTATTAGGTTGGAAAAACATGCAGTGTTCATCGATATATTTGAAGACAAATGGCGACCAACTCGATGTTGGATACGTTAAGTTTGGGAAAATGATTCCAAACTAAAAAATTATACACATACTGTTAGAAACCCACCAAATATATGCCAGCCTATGTCGCGGTAACATAAATTGAGTGAGTTTCTAATAGCACTTTGTATAATATTTTAGTTTGAACTAATTTTCCTAAACTTAACTTATCCTATAGCGAGTTCGCCGCCATTTGTCTTTTTCAGATATACTGATAAAAACTGTTATTTTTTCGAACCGATTAAACATTTTACATTAACAAAAACACTCAAAACTTATCCATTTAGATAGAAAAGTAACTTATCTTGCCTTTGATGACATTAAGTTGTTTTATATTTGTTTTTGACAACTTTTTTAAATCTATGTGTATAGTAAAATAAACCCTATATAAAACTAATAATTCTAGACGGCCGGTAGAAAATAAAATTTTAATGCGTTTGGTGAAAGCTATTCATTCTATGTTTTTATTTATTTATTTATTTTTTTTTTTTTATTATTATTATTATTATTATTATTATTATTATTATTATTTCTTCGGTTGTTAACAAGACTGTAAGATTACCGCATCCGCGACTATTTTAACTGTAGCCCCGGGCGAAACTTTAAATGTAATCTCTTACCTCCTCTCCCTCTCAAAAACCAGTATCAATGTACACAAGTATTGAATACCAGATTATACCGTCCATGTTTTATTGCCTTTTTTTCTTTTTCTTTTACCGAAGTGTTCGTTACACATTTCCTTCCCTTTTTTTCTGATATTGACTCAGCACGGTTCAGTTAGCGAGCACGTGCTCCGAGATACACTTAAGTAATTTCGAGTCTCGGAAACCGAAAAGAAATAAGGACCCACGTTTTATTATTCTTTATTCGTCCCGAAAGCAGTAATTAATGGACTCGAAAATATAATCGCTCGACACCCCCTTTAAGAGTGCTGAGCGCTCATAGGGCCTGCCTCTTTTTCTGGAAAGAAATATTAGGTACCCACAAACCGCACGCACACAGCAAAACTACGCTGGACCCCAGCCAGACCCGACACATCTCCCCTAAAAAGCCCTAAAAATTCCTTCTTTATTTTTTATTTTTTATTTTTCTTTGCAAACAAATCTATTTCAATGACTGGTCGACCAAGGGCACAGGCCTATATAGTGGCGAAGAAGAATAGAGCCTTTTTCACGATCATTCCCGTGGGTAGAATTTTAGGGCAAAATATTCTCTCTCTCTCTCTCTCTCTCTCTCTCTCTCTCTCTCTCTCTCTCTCTCTCTCTCTCTCTCTCTCTCGCACACACTTTCCCCCTCACATCTCTATCTCACTCATACACAGACTCGCACTCTCTCTCTCTCACTCTTTTTATTTATTCAGTTTTTATCCTATCCCAGAGAAGTATACAAGTTGTCCTTTCATAGCACGCCTTGTTGGTCACAGTAAGAAATGGCAAAGTGCATTTGCCATTCTTATTGGTAATTGCCCAACCAGATGACCACATGTACTACACACTCAAGCATTTGAAGATCTAATTCACGTATCTTTTATATTATCACGAATCCATTCACATATCTTATATTACCACGAGCCTATTCACATAGACTTTATTATCAGTTTCCTATTCACGTGTTCTACATTATCACGGACATACTGACGTAGTCTACATCAGAGTTTCCCAAACTTCAGGACACCATGGAGCCCCTGAGCAGAGCCAATGTTTTTCATAGAGTACTAACAAGATAATTTCTAAAATAAACATGAACAACATTAATTTCAAATTTTAACTTATATTTATTTATTAGTTGTTCCTGTTCTTGATTTTACTCTATTTTCGTGTTTGCAACCATTTTTTTTTTTATTAATCAAACATTGTTGTATTTAACAAAAAACAATTGTAATTACTTTTTCATGAATCATCCTGAAACATTTTTGCAATAGTAGTTATGTATCATATCCCTTTCGAGTAAAAAAGATCAATAACTAAATGTTTGCAACCATTTAAATTTTCCATATAAAGCATTTAGTCCTCTTTAAGACAGGGTTATCGGAGCTTCTCAGCCTCACTCACGGAGCCTCAGGGCTCTCTTTGGCCAACTTTGGGAAACCCCGTTCTACATCATCACGAAGATATTCACGTATATTGTTATCACAAACGTAATCACGTATTCTATATAACCACAAATGTATCTACGTATTGTACATTAAAACGGACGTATTCACGTATTTTATATTTTCACGGATGTATTCTGTAGTATAATAAATTCATTTACGTATGATATATTCCCACGAACATATTCACGTATATAATATGATCACGAATCTATGTAATTAATGTTATACGGCGTGAGACTGGTATTTATTTAATATAATAATCCAGAATTACAGTTAAAATTATATATATATATATATATATATATATATATATATATATATATATATATATATATATAGTGCTATATATATGTATATTTATATAATAAAAAATGATATATGTATATATAATTTTGTATTATATAAATATATATAATTATATATATATATACATATATACATACATATACTGTGCTCGTTTATATATACATATATATATATATATACATATTCATATAATAAATGATATACGTTTATATAATTTTTATGATATATATATATATATATATATATAATAAAAATTATATAATATCATTTATTAATCAGACTTAATATCCCCGACAAACCCGACAAATCCCACCCCTTCAGAGTTGAGATCCCTAGATGTAAGAGAGCCTTCTACTCCAGTAGTTTCTTCCCCAGAACCGCTAGACTTTGGAATTCCCTTCCGGGTTCCTGCTTCCCCAACTGTACTGACATGCAGAAGTTCAAGTGTAACGTGAACAACATCTTGCTGCCCAACTCCCCACATAGTACCCCTGTAGCTTATGTCCCTGATAGTAGCCCCTTACATCAAAGTGGCAATGTGCCTTGCTTGGAGTGAAAATGTAAAAAAAAAAAGGTATTACCGGTTCGTATGTTAAGGTATGAACCCAACTGCATTACATGTCTTAATGAATTGTGTTTTTTAGTATATAAGTAATTGTCGACAATACGTTTTGCGTTTCCAAATTTAATGACGCGATAAAAATTACTTTAATGCGTACATTCCACGTTGTGTAGAGGAAACTTTATAAAAATTTGTTCTTCGGTTTGTATACAATTTATACATTGAAATAAACGCATGTTGTTATTCAATCCATATCTGCTGTTCCCCAAACTCTGTAGATTTAAATAACTGCAACGAACACGGTGGGATTCGGAATCTGTAAGTGTTACTTGTCTAAACCGAAAAATCATTTTAGCAAAAGCATGTACCTGGCGACAAATACAAAAATCAAATAATTATGAAATGTACCAAAATGTCATTTAAATAAAAATTATGAACCTGGCACCAAGCACCCGCATAGGAAGAAACAACAAACTTGATCACTTGTCAAAAAAAAAAAATAAATACAAATGTTAATATTTAAAAGATCATTTTTCGACAAAAGTTTACACTGGTGTAGTCACGTCGCATTCAAGTCAGATCAATTCAATGAAATGATAATAGCCAAATAAAACGCCCTTAGGGTGTGGCTATAGTGACAATGCCGTCGCAAGAGGGGCGTTGTAAGTGGTCACAAATAGTTAAATAATAACAATCGAGAATGATATCGAAATTGGTTGATGATTTGGGCCAGAGAAAAAAAACAATCCGTCAAATTCCCACGAGCACATCACCCTAACAACCAGCCCTCTATAACCGTCATCGACAATATATTGTTCAACTTTCGTATACCAGTGAGTTGTTATTCTTTTAAACAGCATAAATACAATACAATCATATGCAAACTATCTCGTTTGATGTTTATATGTAGAAAAAACATAAAATTATTTAAAAGATTTAACCAGTTTTCGACCTGTTTACGCAAACTATTTAGCATAATTGTTTATTGCGACGACCCGCAAACGATGGCTCGTCGGTTTGCAGCGGCTTCATTTCTAGAAATTACTTTTTGTTTTCTACATTAAAATCCCAATTAAAATTGAGGATGTTATTTGGATTCTTCGGACTACTATTCACATCTTGAATGCCATTTTCACAACGTTTTTGGTTCGACTTTCTTCAAGGACCCGTAGCGCAGTGGTTAAAGTACTTGGAAAAAAATCAATTTTAAAAGTAGTATTCTCCTGAAAGTTTAAGGTTCAATTTTCAATGTGGGCGATCGAAAAATATAGTTGCAAATCCATCTATTCAGATGGTTGACGGAACAAGAACATGCTACCATCCGTGAAGTAAATAAAGGGTTCCGTTCGAAATTTCGTTTAAATTCCCGAGTTCGATAAAACATTCCCGAGTTCGACAAGATGTACCTGAAGAAGGTCGGAGGTTACATCGACCATAACGTTGGGAAAATCACATTCAAGATGAGAACAGTAGTCCGATGAATCTAAATAATAAAAAACAACCAATCCTCATCTAAAAAAAAAATCAGGAAAGTAAAATAAAGGGGAACAAACCCTGGAGTGGAATTGAGGGTATGAATTCTAAGATGTAATTCGAATTCGATTCTTGTTATCTAAGATAATTTAAAGGAAGAAAAAAACTTGGTACACTAATCATACTCGTACCTACATTTACTTATTCAATGCGGTTTTATAAGCTTTAAAATAAAATATTATAAGTATTTACACACTTTTATAGGTTTTTATAAGTTATTATTTGTCTCCATGAAAATAGGCTTTAGGTACTTTCAGCATACGTTTGATAATTTGTTTTGGGAATAGATCATGGGGTGCAGGCTTCATAGTGTAGAGAAATAGATTGGAGCATAAAAGATCATAGGAAATAAAAACAAACATGTATCAGTGTGGTTTTCACGAATCTTATAGATTTGTTCATTTTCGCTGTTTGTATTATAACGTTAGCGCAACTGCTCTTTTGCTACTGACTGAATCGTTGAAATTCAATTCATCCGCAGAAATTGGATAAGGACTTCCGTGTAGCATTAAGTGCACGAGTCTAATACTTTATTGCTGATGTAATTTTTTGTTTCTTATGAACTTCAACTGAAAACGAAAAAGAAACAAATCACATCTTCTATTGTGCAATTATGTGTGAAGATCCTCTGGAATCCTAAAGAGAAAACTTAAAGAGATGAGATAAATCGTGAGCTATCCGTCTGTGTTTATCCTCGGCACCAAAGCTAAAATAGCCCAGGCCATTATTAAAATCACTGAGGTATGGATTTGGTCCTGTGCAGTTTTAGAAGGTTCATTTTCTTGGATTTTGCCTTCTCCCTTGGAGAATGGGTTTATTTCTTGCTGATCGCCTGAGGCGCCCCTACTAAGGATGCTGATGGGAGTTGTCAGATAATGTGGTTGTGGAAGAGTGTCTGGATAAGATTGAACCTATCTTCTTTTCCTCTGGACTGTTTCTTGCAAAATTGTCTTTGCGTTACTTGCTCATACTATCTGGGTTTCCTCTGTTTCACTATGGTTAGTATGTCTTCTGATGCATTTCATTTCAACTGCTTGGATCCTCCTTTGTAGTTCTATGTTCAGTGTCCATACCTCAACATAATTGAGATTACTGGCGCGTTTAGTAGCTTCACTTTCGTTCTGAAAGAGATGTTTCTCTCTCTCAGTCGTTGTAGAAAAAAAAATATATTGTGACGTGACCGTTGCACTTTATTTTTATAATTCATAAAAATAAAACTGGAAATAAATAAATAAAATCCAGGTCCGTATTTTTTTTTTTTTTTTTTTTTTTTTACAAAAGCATGTATTACCGTTTTCACAAACGTCTCGACACCACTTAAAAATTCTCCCGCTATCCCGTGTCGATTTTAACCTGGAAAGCGTTTTTTTTTTCTTCCGAGCGCAAGCTAGGCAGAGCAGGCCCATTCGCATCTTCGCTTTTTACGTTCGTCTCCATTCGACGCGACCACGTGGTGCATTTTTCTCCGTTTTTTTTCTTTTTCTTCTCGCGCACATTTTCTAATTTGCATATGCGCGTATTACATATAGTATAGCATATAGTATCGCATATATTATTGTATAACTACTTAATTTACTCACATAAAATTAATATACGAAAGTATAGATTTATGCGTAAACTTCAAAAGTGCTCAATACATAAGTAGAGCTAGTTAGTAAGTTATAAAATGTATATGGCGATTAAGCCACACTGAATATTCCGCGTTTCATCCACTCTAGGATTCTTCAGGCTTATGCGCGAATTCTGTGGTTGTTTGTCGTTTTTATATGCGCATCTTCTATTGAAATTTTAGTTAGCCAATCAGTTTTCTAGTATCCACCGCGCCCTTCCTATCAGCCAATGTATATAGTATCGCATACAATATTGCATACAGTATCGCATACAGTATTGCATACAGTACAAAGTCGAGTTACATTCGAAGTATATCAGTTTTTTTTACTCTCCGTAGAAACTCGAACAATATGTCTGTTCATACCGCCAGCCAACGAAAAAGATTTTACAGCATTCTTTGTCAAATACGATTTCCTGCCATGACATAACTTTTTCAACCATTAGCTTATATGTTTAGTGAAATTTTCAACGTTTTATTTTACCGATCTTCAGTAAAATCGATCTTCGGTTATTTTACCGTGGAAATCACCGTTTTTAACACCTGAACGACCAAAATATTGCAGCGCTCATGCTGGGCAGATTCTTACACTCCTGATCCATTTTGATACACATCTAGACTTGAAAAATGAAAAAAAAAAAAAAAAAAAAAGAATCGAATTATTTAAATATAACCTTGTATCTCAATGAACATGAATGATTGTTTTTTAATTAAGTGTGCAAAAATAATCCTAAGTCAGTTAAATTTGATTATTAAAAAAGTGTTATATCACATGTCAGTTAGCTCATCTTTTTGTATTTTGTAGATATAAGATATAAATTATTACGCATATTTTCTAGCGTCCATTATTATCAACGTTGACATTTATATTTTTAGTACGTTTCGACCGACGTATCCTCCGGCCTCTCATATGATGTAGTTTTATTTAGTAGGTGTTTGAGGGAAGTGGTTTTTTTTTTCATAACTGGTTACGATTTATGAGGGTGAACTCCATTCTATGGTCCCTCGCACCTTGCAAAACTTTCACGAAAAACACTCGTCTCTGAAACCACTATCAATAATTTCTCCCACTCTTTATCTGTGCCTAAACCTAAATGTGGAGTCCATGAACAAAGCTTGTTTCTTAGAAGTGTTCGCCTGTGGACTGTTCTGTTTGCCTGCTTCTCAGCTGACTACAACATGGTCGTCTTCAAGTCTAACGTAATCAAGTTATTTGTGAGGCGTCCCCTTAACTAATCCAATTTACCAAATTTTCACTAACGATTACTACACTATCTTCCTAATGACTACCATACACTCATTAACCTTAATCTTCGAGTGGCTTCCAGGCCTTGATAAGAGATGACTCCGATGTAAAAAAAAGCACTTTTCAATGAAAAGCATCAACGATGTATATATATTGACAGCTGAATGATGATAAATATAATGAGATGGTTATAAATCACCATGTACCCTTGAAACGACAGTCCACATAGAAGACATCAGGTGTTTCCCCTTTATCAGAAACTTTCATATTAAATGCCAACAGATTTCATTAACAAACCATTCTTACAATTAATCCAACTTCATCCGATTAATCATTATCTTTTTGAATTTTTAAGATGAAGATTGATTATTCGCATTATTTGGATTCTTTGGAATAGTGTTCCCACCGTAAGTTTATGTTCACGGCATTTAGGTCGATGTAACCTCCGGCCCTCAGCAGGTGAAATCCATTTGCAAAGTTACAATCTTCTGGGAGTTGAAGGTTCAATCCTCAGTGCGGGCGACACTCAAAATACAATTGCGATGTACTTAGGACTTCAACCCAGTCATGGCTGACGGAATGAGAGCATGCTTCCCTCATGGATTAGATAAAGGATTCTGTTCAAAATTCCTTGTAGATTCTTCAGTTCGATAGAAAGATTCCTGAGTTCAACAAGATAACCTAAAGAAAGTCGGAGGTTACATCGGCTGAAATGTTGTGAAAATATCAACCTACATGAGAACAATAGTCCGAAGAATCTAAATAATACGTAAAGTGATGCGTTATCCAACAATTTAGTTACTGACAACAAAAGAAAACACTTTTAAACATTATCATCATCACCATCATTATTATCATCACCATCATTATCATTATCACCATGATTATCATCATCACCATCATTATTATCATCACCATCATTATCATTATCACCATGATTATCATCATCACCATCATTATCATCATCACCATCATTATCATCGATTAACGTCCGCAGGAGTTGAACGGCTTTTTAAAATGTTGTATCCAAAGTTCAAAAGAAAAATTCCCGAGTTTTAAAGATACACCTGAAGAAGATAAGAGGTAACATCGACTGAAACGTTGTGAAAATGACATTCAAGATGGGAGCGAATAGTTTGAAGAATCCAAATAATACGAATAACTATCAATACTCTTCATCTTTCACAAGTATTCCATCACAGTAATCCTTATACACGAGTGGATTTTGGCTTTGGTAAGAGGTAATTAATTAGTAAATGGAAACTAAAAAAATATCGCTCGTGGAATGTGACGACTAATTGACAAAATAGCCGGAAGTGAGAGTTATAAGGCCCTTGGAAGCGGTGTAGCAGCGGCAGTGAATATTGTTTTTACGTTTTTATTCTTCACTGATCAAAATCTCTTATAAGCAGTTTCTTTTAGACAATCATAAAATTTCAGCGAGTACTATAACAGCTCTTCTTCCTCTTTTACCTAATTTTTCATAGCCAATCAAATGTTTAGCCGGGCGAGCTTCGACAGGCGGACGTGAGATTTTCACACTTTACTAAACAATATATCTGGCATAATCATGTGACACACAGGTTCCCGTTAGATCAGCTAAGTTAAGCGATGTTGAGACTGACCAGTTCTAAAATGGGTGATCATTTGATAAGACCAGATGTTTGATGTGCTCTGGAACATGGAGAATAGTAGACACCGCTAGGCTATTTTTGCCCAAGACATGCAGACTAAAATAATGCAGCGACTCCCCCCCCCCCCGCCTCCAACGACTCCCGAAGGTTAAGGGATTCTTGGATTTTGGATCGCACTAAACCGTGCCAGTATACAGGCACTAACACCCGAACACTTCGATATACAAGTTTGCACGGTCGCTGTCGTAATAACAAACTATAACTCTGCTAAGACACACATGTACATTTTTTTTTTACACAGTGATCACCACTTATCAAGGTCCTTTAGTTCTAACATTCCATGAGCTATGTTTCTGATAAAGAGGGAAGAATTGTGTATTCTCTGTCGGAATCTATTCTATTCAACATTTATCGTTGGCAAGTTTTTGGCCTTGACCTAGTATTTTTAGCTCCTTGCATCAAGTGGCTTCATGCCTTGTCTGGAGCGATTTCCATAAAATTAATTCATTTAATATGGATACTTTGTCATTTCTTCTTTTGATAATGTCATATCCTCTTCAATTGTGAGTCCGACGTGATTCGGATACAACAAAGTTTATTTATGGCCCACTTCCATACTCTTCAGGTATGACTTTTTCAATTGGTGACCGCTTATGTATTTATTATGTGTAGCGTAACAGAAGTAAGTGCCCGGCGTGTGACATAAACGCTTTTATTAAACTTTGTATTTCGATCGCTAACGATCACGTGATGCATTTTTTTTTATCAAGAATTCACATGTGAAATTCAGGACAATACTAGCTTGACTCATACTGTTAGAACAGTGTAGTATATTGACAAACTATTTCTCCAGCGCGAAGAAAAACGGGTAATTGTACAGTCTAATTAACAACCGAAAAATGCAAAGTGATTTTTTTAATAGCAACTAATAACTTTCATCAAATGCATTTAAATTTAATTCCCTACCGACTGTATGCATTTAAAGTGTGGAAACTGTTTGCAAGATTTTACAGGATGGAACGATAAAAGTGTCGCTATAAAGAAAACATCGCTGCAGCTTTTGAAAACTTTTATTGAAAACATCAAGTCATGTAACTTGATTATGTAGTAGAAGTGACATCTATTCAATGTAGTCGCAATCACCGCCTCAATACGGGTCCGGAACTAAGAGCATGCCTTTCCCACAAGCGCTGGCGGAAGCTCAGCGAATACTCGACGGATGGCTTTGGTGTTGTGGGAGGTTACCTTGGTGATGTTCTCGACGTATGATCAACAAAAGAAGTAGCCCAGCTGGTTAAGTTCGGGGGAAGAGGGAGGGGCAGTGAGAGAAGGGTACAAAGTCGTAGCACTCCTTCTGAATCAAAGCTTGGGTGTCTTTAGACTTGCGGGCCGGCGCCAAGTCTTGTTTCCACACACAGTGTTTGCCAGCGGCCACCTGATTGCACCAGGTGATCACTACACTCTTCAGCAAATCCAGGTACACTTTGGTGTTGGCTTCCATGCTGACTTCGAAGATGTGAGGTAACATGATGAGACCTTCAATTGAAACCACACCAAAGACCATAACCGTGGCAGAAAATTGTTGTCATCATCCTGTCACGTCTCTGTAATTCGTGGTAATTCAGCGATGTATTTTGGAGGTGCTAGCAATGGTCCTGTTGTCATAATTTGGATCGGTGACGAGCATGACTTGTACAGTGGCGCATCTCTGATCTCGCTCGTTGAACAGTGTGTCACTCTCACACATGATAAAGACTCCTATGGCTTTGGGATTTGTACACAACTGGCCAACTAATAGATGGTCTTCAACAAAAACGAAAACCGGTTTTCATCAAACGGAAATGGAATTGTCGTCTTTTCTATCGCGACAATTTTATCGTTCCACCCTGTATTATTGCTGTTTTAGCGATGAGTTTGTTTTTTTTAAATACGAAAAAAGACGACATTGATTTACTAGTAACATCGGATATTTTCTTTCCCATGTGTTGAAAAAATGTTTGGAACGAAATCTAATTAAAAAAAAAAATTTTTTTTTTTTTTTTGGAGAGAAATCTAATTTTGAAAAAAAAAAATCTAATTTGGAAAACAAAACACATCTTGAAAACTGTTTCAAGATGTTTGAAGTATATAGGTCGACAGGAAATTAAATTTTAATGCGTTTGTTATAAGTTACTTGCTGTATATTTTGTTGTTATTTTATTCCTTGATTGTTAAGTATACTACAAGATTGTTTAAAAACTATCTAAATAAAACAATCTGCGGTAAATTTTAATGGCAAATTAAACCTTCTTCCGAAAAATAAAATGATAACATGTGTTCCCGCCATCCAAAACAGTATAGGAAATTGACTATCGCAACCTTCAAATTAGATGTTCTTCAAATTAAATTTTGTTCAAATTAAATTTTCTACACATTTTTTTTTCCTGAAAAAAAAATTCCTAAAAACAAAAAAAAGAACGATTTTATTTTAAATATAAAGCATCAACTTTGACGAATAAAAACTATTTTGTACTTATTTAGAATTTTAATTGATAAAAAAAAATACAGATAAAGCTTTATGACATACATGCTCGCCATCGAGTGAAAATGTCACATTTCAAAAGTCACGTAAATTGGCCAAATAGTTTTTTTTAACTAATAAATAATCAGAATTTACGAGTTTCAGCGATTTTATTGGTAACATTTCAAGGCTGATTTTTATCTCGAAAGTTTGAATTGAGTTGTCTAACCCTTATCTTTGCATGTATAAAAGTGAGAATGTGTATGTAAAAGGACACTTCTCAACCTATATACATAACGAATTTTTGATGTACAGACTTGGTATATAGTATATCCAGACATGTGGAATTTTTTTACTCTGTTTTCATCCGGATAAACGGGCTGATAAGGGGTCAAAATTGAAAAATTCATACGTGGAAGTCATCGGTTTTTACATTTACTAACTGTTTCATAAATGAGCATGAATAGTTCACATTACAGATTCCTTATGTCCTGATCTGAAATGGAACACATACATCAAAACAGTTGCCAAGATCGATAGAAAGATGGTTGGATCACTCTACTGCTCCAGTATTTCACTCTCAATGCAATCCTCTATCTGTATAAGAGCCAGGTGCGCCCTAAGATGGAGTACTGATGCCACATTTAGGCAGGGGCTGCTCGGCAACCCTATCTTGCCTTGATAGAGTTCAAAACCGACTTCGAAACCTAATAGGTGATGCCCTTTTTTCTTCCCTGCGACCTCTTTCCCACAGAAGAGACGTCGCCAGCCTGTCTCTGCTCTATCGCTATTTTCATGGCAAGTGCTCGTCTGAACTCCAATCTATGCTTCCTGCTTGCCAAATTTTCACAAAAAAACACTCGGCTAGCTACAACCACTATATATGATTTTCCTCACTCCCTATCTGTGCCTAAATGTAGACGCAGATTCCATGAACAGAGCTTCTTTTCTAGAACCACCCGCCTTTGAAGACTGTTCTGCTGGCATGCTTCCTGGCTGAATACAACACGGTAGCTTTCGAATCTAATGTAAACAAATTTGTGTTAGGTCGTCCTCATAAATGAACAAATTCCGCCCAATTTATATCAGTAAGGATTACTTCACTACCACCTTACATTCATTAACTTTTATCCTCGAGTTGCCTTCGGGGCTTGATAAACGGTGACTTTTATTAACGTGTCACCCTGATTAAATGGCTATCGTACTTGAGTCTTTAGGTTTTGGTTTCGATTTCATCTCGATTTTATTTTATTTTTTTACTTACAAGAAGTGAACGGTTTAGAAAAAACAATGCTCGCATGCACATGTCACAGTTTTTATATTAATTAAAATATACTATTTATGCTTATTTTACCACCGGGCAACACCGGGTGGCCTGCTAGTTTATAAGATATTTTAAAAGATGAATCAAAAAGTAACGTTTGTCGTTTCGCTTCGTAATAAAAAGTGATTTTCTTAGTTAAAAAAAAACACAAATATTTTATCAGTTTACGTGATTTTTCGAATATGACATCTTCTATCGGTAACGGATACGTACATTATATTACGTAGATCTGTATTTTTTTATTCATTTTATATATATATATATTTTAATTAAGTCGAATTCTAAGGACCAACTATTTCATTGAGAAATTTCATCAGTTCATCTATTGGCCAAAATGTCCGTTGGGCAAAAGGTCCGCTTACCGTAGCGTAGAGCACATCGCTCGATTCTCCTTCACCATTGCTCTACCTACCAACACTGTGATGCCCATCATCCGCAGTTTAATCCATTAATGTTAACTGCGTTCCTCTGTCAAGCGGCCTCTCTTCTTAAAGTTATCGTATGACAACGAGTAGAAGCAACAGAAGCAGCAGCAGCAGGTCGTAGCGTTGGAATTGGTAAGAACCATAAGAGGAGTACAAATAATAGTAGTATTACTAGTATGTGTAGTAGTCGTAGTAGTATATCCAAATATAGCACACACACACACACACACACACACACACACACACACGCATGTGTCGCAAATTGGCGCGAAAAAAAAATCTGATAAGGTGTGGAAACTTTTTGTATTTTGAAAAAAAAAAAGCAACGCCGACTTAAACAGCTTTATAAGCCCCTTTTATTAACGGTGACTCATCACGGCATAAGGCTGCTTTATTCGTCGTAGGACCCCGGGCAGTGTTGACGTATAGGACTTACGTCCCACATCCCACAAATTTATGATACTAGCAGAGTCCTCCAATAATTAAGTGATACAAATTTTGTGTTTTCTTCTAACAATTCCTTACCAAAAACAAAAACATTTGTTTGCAAAAATGTTTTTTTTTTTAAATGGCTAAATGACCACAAACATTACAATGCTATTTGAAGAAAATAACCCATCATTAGACATAATTTTGGTGCTTATTCGGATTAGCACTCATGGGGCAATTAAAAGTAAAGAAAATACAGAAAAAGTTTGTATGATGTACATACTCGTTGTATTCCAAAAATTACGTAAATCAATCAAGTAGTTTTATTTAAAACTAAGAAAACTAAAATTTACGATTTTTAGCGATTTTACTACTAAGCTGTATTGAACGTAAGGCTGATGTTTCACCTCGCTGCTTCGATTTATGTTGTCCCCCTCCATTTTTTTTTTATTTCATTTGATTTAATCATGGCTTACGAAAAAAACCTTCTTCTAGTCGTTTAGTCGTAAAATGTGATTTTCTTGAATCATATAAAATAACTACTTGATCAAATTGCGTGATTTTTGGAATATTTCATCCTCGTTCGGTAGTGGTACGCATATAATACAGACTTGTCTGCACTTTCTTTACTTTTAATTTCCGCCATAAGTGCCAATTTCAATAAGCACCGTACTTTTTGCTAGTATATCCCAACTACCGATGGAAAAGACAACCCTTTACCCGCCTTAAAGTAGGCTATGCTTGACGTGATAGTATGACGAACGAATATATACTGGACTGCACCCCCACCCCCCTCTAGCCCGAAGGAGAAGGGTTTGTCTAGGCGGATGACAATAGAATAAATATTACACTACCATCTGAATTGAGCATCGACAAATGATAGTATTGTTGTGTCATTTCGATTTCAAACAAATACAGAATCTCAATAAGTAATATATCGGGACCAAAAACAAAAAGTAATCATTTCAAACCATGCTGAAACATCCGAAGGAACCTGCTGATATCCCAATCTCTCTCTCTCTCTCTCTCTCTCTCTCTCTCTCTCTCTCTCTCTCTCTCTCTCTCTCTCTCTCTCTCTCTCTCTCTCTCTCTCTCTCTCTCTCTTAACCATTAACAACCATTAACTGTTGTGTGCATTTCTCCAGTTCTGTGATTAGGAGAAAAGTGTGTGTGTGTGTGTGTGTAGATGTATACGTGTATTTACGTATATAGACCTATACATATATATGTATATGTATATTTACGCATATAGACATGTATGTACATTTATACACACACACACACACACATATAGATATATGTATGTATACGTATACAGATACGTGTGTATGTACACGTGTATAGACATGGGTATGTATGTGTATACACACACTCATACAGATACACACAGACACAGACATACACACATACACATATATATATAATAAAATAGAAAATAGGAATTGATGCATCTTGATCACATCTCCACATGTATATATGTATGTGTTTATAAGTGTATATATGTGTATATAATTTAATAAAAAGAAAAGAAAAAAAAAGATATTTCAAAAATAAATGAAAATGAATGAGTAATCAACAATAAAGTAAGGGAAAGATGGTCTTCTTCTGTCAAGAAGTGACAACCACCACCACCATCACCATATATATATATATAGATAGATAGATAGATATAGATATAGATATATAGACATATATATAGAGAGAGAGAGACACACACATATATAATATAGACATATATATAGAGAGAGAGTGAGAGACATATATATATAGACATATATATATATAGAGAGAGAGACATATATATATATAGACATATATATATATAGAGAGAGAGAGAGACATATATATATATATATATATATATATATATATATATATATATATATATATATATATATATATATATATGCATGTATCACTTATGAACAAAATTCTTATTCAATCCATTAAGGGGATTTTTCGTATGATAGTCCATAGAGTAGATGCAGTATTGTGGTGACAGCTGAAAAGAAAGTGTTGCGCAAATGAAAGAAACGGTGAATGGTCGAATGGGCCATAATGCATGTTGGATAAACAGTTGGATAAACAGAGGATAACCAAATTGACTCTTACTCGCTACACTTCGTCACTATAGAAATAAATGATTCAAAGTGTAGTATCCATTTGTGTTTAATACAGAGGTGCCCCCCCTTTTTAGGGAAACTGAATGTTTACCATGTCAAAAAACAAATTCGTATTTAACCCTGCTCTTGTGGGGAGAAAAGTAAATAAAGAAAACCTAATACTAATGATGGTACGATTCCAGTATATTTCCCGATTCCGATACAATTACTGATTCCGTACTAAATTTCCGATTCCGATACAATTACCGATTTTGCTTCCGATTCTTTATAAATCTCTAGATATAGATTTGTTAGTTTCCCCGATTACCGTATAAAAAAAAACATGTTAAATATGCAAATATATTTCCATACGTAAAATACACTTGTGGTGAATGATCTATAGATTTTAGCCTCACTGGTATGTTATAATAAATAAACATTATTTTATTATTACTGTCAACAGTGAAAGATTTTGTTTGAATCAAATTCAAATAAAAAGGACACTTGAAAGAATCGTTTTTGGTATGGGAAATACAGATTCCGATACTCGCAAAAGTTCCGATTTTCCCGATTCCCGATTCCGATTAATCGTCCCAACACTAACAGATACATATACAGACATCTTGGCTGTCTCTCTTTCTCTTTCTCTTTCTCTTTCTCTTTCTCTCTGCCTCTCTCTTTCTTTCTTTCTTTCTTTTTTCTTTCTGTCTCTTATACATTATATGTGTGTGTGTGTGTGTGTGTGTGTGTGTGTGTGTGTGTGTGTGTGTGTGTGTGTGTGTGTGTGTGTGTGTTGGTGGCCTGGAAAGGCCACAGGACAGACAACCCAAGCAGCGAAACTGAAGCTGTTCTGCAGGACACTATTTATATAAATGTAGGCAAATTTGGACAATTTGGCAAATTTTATTGGTTTGAAAATATCGATTCTTTTATACCAATTTTCATAAAATTTTAACCATAGAATAGTATTATAATCTTCAAAAAACTACAAATTTTCATGTAGATTCGTCCCATACATATATATATATATATATATATATATATATATATATATAGATAGATAGATAGATAGATAGATAGATAGATAGATAGATAGATAGATAGATAGATAGATATGCCACTTTTTAGTAATTTATAAGTTCCAAATCCCAGCGACTATTGATCAGGATTTAACAAATGACAGCTCGTTGGAATAACCTGAATTGTGTAGTGGGCTATGTGACATTTGCCCGTAAGGTCGCACCTTAAGGGGATCGTCCAGCATCAATATCTTTATATTTTTGGCACTTTTTGTACAGCCATACAATGTTTCAATTATAGTAAATTGTTTTCCTAGTTTTTCATATGAATTACAATATATCTGTTATTTCCCCACAACATCTGGCCTTGGTGGAGAAGAGACTAAAACTTTCTGCTGTGACTGAAATGATCTGAAATAACAGCAAGGAGAGACTTGATTCAAAATATTTTCAAAACAAAAAAGCATAGAAGAGTTGGGTGAAGGTACGTCCAACTGCTGGCACTCTTAAATTGAGATTAGAACTATGTCCACATATGTATAGAAAGTGTATTTCGCCGTCTGAAGAGTGGCTATTTTGGAACATTTTTGAATGACATAATGTTTGAAATTGTCTGAATGGTCACGAAACAATTGTGATGAATATAAAAATACATAATATGATGCTCTCATTTTTTAAATTTTATTGTCTTGATTATGTGAAAATATTATTTGCATGCTCAATTATGAAAACTGATAATCATGAAGCTTAATTAATTGAGTCAATTAATTTTGAATTTACCTTTTTATTCGTACATGAACATTACCGAATTTTTATATATTTTAATATATAAAAATTTTGGATTAAAAACATTCATTTATATATATATATATATATATATATATATATATATATATATATATATATATATATATATATATATATATATATATATTTAAAAGAGTGTAGCCATCAACAATTGTTGATATATATATATATATATATATATATATATATATATATATATATATATATATAAGATTAAGTAGGTTCAAATATCTCCTGAACTAATTGCCTCTGATAAGGCGTAATCACGTTTACGCAGTGGTTCTCGTTAGATAACCGAAGTTAAGTAACATTGAGCCTGATCAGAACTAAATGGGTGACCAATTTGGGAATTCCAAGCGCTGTATTTAGGAGGATGTCAACACTTCCCCGCAAAAGTTGCAAAAACCTAACATACACTGTACACACACACACACACACACACATATACATATATATATGATTACTTCATTTAATCACATAAATTAATATACGAAAATTTAATTTTATGCGTTAATTTTTCAGTATTTACTTCAACATTGCTCAATACATAGGTAGAGCTAGGTAGTAAACTATGAAAATATATATGGCAATTAAGCTACTCAGAATTCGTCAGGCTTTTTCTTAAGCCTGACGAATTCTCATGAGAATGAAACGTATATATTCTGTGTAGCTTAATTGCCATATATATATATAATGTATGTATATGTATGTATATATATGTATGTATGTATGTATGTATGTATATATATATATATATATATATATATATATATATATATATATATATATGCGGTATAATCATGTTGACACATTGGTTCTCGTATGATTACTGAATTTAAGCAACGATGAGCCTGGCCAATACCAAATGGGTGACCATTTGGAGATATTAGGCGCTTTATAAGATGGCCGAGTGAAAGCACATTTATCATCAGTAAGTAAGACGGGAGACCCATGGGCGAGGTTCAATACTCACTTAATCACTTAATTAGCGTACGTGAAATGACGTCCGACCACGTAATGGATGAACTGTTGAGCAGCCTGATAGTTTCTTCTGAAATTGGTCAACTCTTCATTTTTTTAGGCAAATGATACTGATCGAGGTAAAATCTGTAAGACTGTCTGTTTTATATAAGACCGACCCTATAGCAATTAATTGCAACTTACTATATGTACTACTAGATGGCAGCCCAATCGTACAATACGTTTTTACCCGGTGGACTAATTTGCAATAGAATTTTAAAATATTAATGATAATATCGTTCACCAAATTGTGTCTGTGTTTGTTTATAATATCACGTCAGCTGATATTTGGGCTTGACGATGAATGTTCTGGAAAAGTTACTTTTGATTAATGTTTACTTTTAAAATATTCAAACGAAGAAATGATTTGCAGTGATCAGAAAATGACTTGCAGGCCGTAGTGGAATGGGGTTACAAATGGATGGTAACATTTAATGCTAGTAAGATCACGCTGCTATCATTTAACAATTACAAGATTCCTCTCCGACTACCAATATCCATGACAAATAACAAGTTACCTGAGAATTCTTCCTTCAAACTCCTCGGCCTTACGTTCACGGGCATTATGAAATAGAACAAATGCATTGAGAACATTTCCAAGACTGCTGCAAAGAAGGTGGGTTCCTTCTATCGTGCTAGAAGACTTCTCACATCTAAGAGTATCCTGTACCTCCTCAACGACACTATTTGCCCATACATAGAGTATTATGGCCACATCTGGACTGATGCATCTACCACTAGTCTCTCCCTCTTGGATAGAGTTCAAACAAAGTTTTCAATCTGATAGGTTCCACTTTGTCAACAAAGCCCCAACCCCTGTCCCATCGCCGCAATGTTGCATCTTTCTGCCTGTTTTACAAGTATTTTAATGGAATGTGCTCTGAGGAACTCGTTGCACTTGTGTCTCCTCGACGTATGTATGCCAGAAATCCGCATAGCAACAAAATCACACCATTTCACTGTTGAGGCCCCTAAATACCAGAAAGCTTTCTACTCTAATAGTTTATTTCCTTAAACAGTTAAACTTTGGAATTCCCTTCCTGCTACCTACTTCCCTAGCTGTACTCATATGCAGAAGTTTAAATGTACATCTTATTAATCTTTCTTGTGCATGGTCGCAAATAGTAGCCCTTTATCAAGCCGATATGCCTAGTTAGGGATGAACATGAGTAATAAAAAAAACATAAAAGACAAAAAAACTCTTCTTTTGTCGTAAATTAAACTCATTAATAAAAAAAAAAATAAAATAAAATGGTGAGGTACACTCAGGTCTGAACAGGGGATCATTCGATCTTTAGTCGAATTCTCTACCAATAAGCTATATCGTTTTTTCTTAGAGGAAATGATCTGCTGAAATTTTATTATCTTTGTTGACAGTGTAACGTAAAATATTCCCCTGTAAAAATTATTATTATTATTATTACTATTATTATTATTATTATTATTATTATTATTATCTATAAGAGAGAAAAACTATTTTCAAGATCGAATTTTTTTTCGATTTTCGATACTTATCGGATGAATTTCTGTAGAAAAATATCCAAGAACACTGCCAGACATATAAATTATCTCTGAATGAAATATGCAAAAGATAGACTCAGCCATTTCGGAACATATGAGGAAGGAACTCATACACACCCACACAAAAGTGAATTTTATATAATAATAGAGATTTGAAAAGAATGAAGACTACGTTATTATATATACGAAGAGCGTTCCAAAATTAAGGCCTCCTAAAGATAAAAAATTAGTTTTAGTAGCATCAACTCTAATTAGCATCTAATTAATTTTAGTGCTAAAATACTTTGTTAGGTGCTCTACAACGCTAGAATGGCTTGGATATCAGTTATAATTTTTATTATATTCATACATGAAACTGATCCCCTACTCTAAATTATAAAATTAAAAAAATCGCCTTACAGGGTACAACCTAATTTTTAGTTTGGGCTTTTCTTTTTCGGACAAAGAATATAATGTAACACTGGAGTAACAGCACGACCACCGAGAGTAAGAAGAAGGCCTGTTTACTGAAAAATGTCTGCATGCAATGTAGGTAAGATTTGTCAGTACTATATTAGGACCATTTGAAAAAGAGCAATAAAACATTTTTTAAAAGGAAAAGGAACACAGTTCGATTAATACTTAAACTGAATTTATTCAATATAAAATATAAATATTATCTATATAAAATTAAGTAATTTTAAAGCAATATACAATTTACGACTGATAAAACCGAATTATGAATTTAAGGAACAAATAATTAAAGAAACATTAAACACAAATATTTTTGGCCTTCGGAACAAGATCACAGTGTAGTATCTGTTTTGACGCTACACTTTACCTTTTCTGTCCTCGGTCGGTGGAGGAGAAATCGTTCATGACTGAGATTATTTTTGTTCTTATCCAGAGTGCCCCTTATTGGGAAGCTGGATTTTGCCCACAATATTATATGTTGAAATATTTAAATAACCATTACTTTAAATACAGAAATTATATTTAATGTTTTGGTTTTCTGTTCTTCTATGTCCATTTTTTCCACGTTTTTCATCAAAATGTGTAGCGTATTAGTTGTCTCACAGGCCATCATCAGTGATCGCTCACTGGCAGTAACCTGTGGTGTTCCCTGGAGACCAAGTGACAACAAGTCGTCCCAGATTTCTAATGTCTCTACTTCTTGACCACTAGTGCAGATGATTGCATGTTATCGCAACAGCCGTTGTCATTGATTTCTCGTTGGCATCGGCCATTGGTGTTTCCTGGGGTTTGGGTGACAAAATTCCTCCCCAAGGTACCATATTTGAACTGCACACTTCCAGCGGAGATTTGGTTAGTACTCTCCCATCTCGGTCTTTCCATCCTCCCTGACCCTTCACAACTAGTTGGTGTGGCGCTAGTCGATGTCATCTACACCAGATTTTATTATTATTACTATTATTATTATGATAATAATAAAGGTGCTTGTGCAGTGTACACACGTGTATTTTAAATATTATTTTCAAGTTTAATTAAAATTTGGGTTTGTATTACTGTGCAAATAGATTCGAAAAAGTTGTGAAAAAACAAATATATAAAAAATAAATGTTATCAAAGGCAAGATAAGTTACTTTTCTTCCTAACTGGATATGTTTTAAGGGTTTGTCTTATTATGCACATAGATTCGAAAAAGTGGTCAAAATCAAATATATACCAAATAAATGTTATCAAAGGCAAGATAAGTTACTTTTCTACCTAACTGGAAAGGTTTTTAGCGTTTACTCACTTTAAAACGTGTAATCGCTTCGAAAATCGTACAATGTTTATCGATATATTTTAAAAAGAAAAATGTCGGCATGCTCGCTAGTGAACTCGTAAAGTTTGGGAAAATGAGCTCAAACAAACAAATTATACAAAATACTGTTACAAACCCACCGAATATATGTCCGCCTATGTCATGGTAACCTATATTGAGCGAGTTTCTAACAGTATGTTGTATAATTTTTTTGTTTAAACTCGTTTTCCCAAACTTACTGTGTGCAACAGCAAGCATGCCGCCATTTGCATTTTTCATATACATCGTTAAATACTATATGTTTTTCGAGCCGAATAAACACTTTACATTAAATAAAAACACTAAAAATTTATCCACTTTGGTAAAAAAGAAACTTATCTTGCCTTTGATAACATTTATTTTTTATATATTTGTTTTTTTGACAACTTTTTCGAATCTATGTGTATAGTAAAACAAACCCGTCATGTAAATTATTTACGGTTAAAATGTTATTATAAAAAACAACAGTAAACAAATTGAAGTTTTAAATATATTTCAAAGAAATAAATTACGCCCGGTACTAAAATATTGAAAATTCACCGATCGTAAAAAAAAAAATACTGCCGTGAAAAATGCTAAGTTTAAAATATTTGGAAATACTCAGTGAAAAGTTTTATTTATTATTAAAAGAACGGACTGAAAAATATATAAAAATTGTTTGTTTTGCAGTAAAAAAAAAAAAATGAAATATTCGACTTTCTCCGATAGAAATAAAAGTTCAAAAACTAGTTTACTTACAATATTTTGTTAGATCAAAATTATCCCAATGTGCAATAATAATTATTATCCAAATGGCGAATTGTTCTTTCTCTTTAGAACATACAAGGGCAATCGCTAATACATATTGGTACACTTGAACGATCGGTAACAAAATCGGTAGCCATATTTTTTCATCCCTGTTAGCGTGACCACGTAGTTGAATACCGGAAACTTTCTATACGTACAAGTTGATCAGGAAGTGAGGTTACGCTGTCATGTTCACCGGCCTACTCTTTCGGTGGTGGTGGTGGTGGTGGTGGTGGTGGTGGTAATAGGCTATACAAAAACCTAAATTAAGTTAAACGAAATTTATGCAGTTAAGAAAGCTGAAACGTATTTTTTAATCCACCTTGCTTTTTGGGCAAACCATCTGTACTCTCCGCCATATTAGTAAGGTGTAGATATATTTTTGTATCGCGTTTTGATATTTATGGAAATAATCAAAAAGGGGTTATTCATCATCATCATCATCATCATCATCTTCTTCTTCTTCTTCTTCTTATTATTATTATTATTATTATTATATATAAAACAGTTGGTGTATGTATAGTGTTTGTCTGTGTGAAAATATTTAACCTATAAACTCTTAAACTATTGGTCACATAACACTGAAATTAACAGGAAATAATAATTATACAACAAGGATGGTTTTTAAAAAATAAAATCCACGCGCACAGAAATATGTCGGCAAGTTGAAATGCAAAATGTTTATTTCAACTTGCCGATATATTTCTATTAATTTTGCGCATACGTAAATTCATTCATGGCTTATAGTGGATTAATTTTTAATATTTCTGCCTATGTTTTGATAGCTCAAACAGTAGGGAACATGGATGGAGCGCTAAATATTTTTGTTTCGATTTTAGCTATGAGTACCCAATTCATTTTTTAACCATTTATAATTAGTATATATATTAGGTACAATACATTATTTAATAGAGAATTGGCTCCGTAATACTAAATACGGAATCTGCCTGAATTAAAATGTATTTAAGGGTATTTTACGACCGGGCAATGCCGGGTGCCTCCGCTAGTTTTTATACAACTTTTGTGTTGATGTGCAAGATGGGACTATGCAACGCGCTCGGTTCACACAATTGTTGTAAGTTCACCCAGTTTGTTGGTTTTATTTTATTTTCATAACATGTGTTTTTGTTATTCCAGTCTCTTTCTCTCTCTCTGTCTCTCTCTCTCTCTGCTTCTTTTTTCTATTTCTCTATCTTACCTTACTCCCCCGTCTCTTACTCTTTCTCCCTCTCTCCCAAATCTGTAAATAAAGTATCTGAGTACCCATCAATTAAAGCCGATGGAAGTCACAAAATTATTAAGAAGATTATTTTATGTCTAAACAAAAACGTATATATTTACTTGCCTCCCCACGAGAGTGGAGTGGGATACAAGGTTAATTTTTAATGGGGGGGGTGGAAATCCAGCTGTCCAAAAAGTGGCACTCTGGATAGGAACCAAAATAAAAATTGTCTCAGTTAGGAAATATTTCTCCTCCATTGACCGATGAAAAGTAAAAGTGAAGTGTAGTATCAGAACAGATACTACACATTGTTCCTAGCCAAAAGGCCAAGGAATCCTTATTTCCTTTAATTTCTTATAGTTTATTAAGGTGGGGGCTCCTCGTTGCTCATAAAATGAAATTTGTATACGTGATTATTTTTTCTTTATTATTCTCTTTTTCTGTCTCCCTCACACTCTCTCATCCCATCTCCTCTCTGTCCCTCTCTCTATCTCTCTCTCTTTCTCTCGTCGTTTATCGTTGCCCTTTGCCCTTACTTGAATATGTGTTTAACCCTTTATAACCTGATTGAACTAATTCGTTCGGTCGTAAATAAATGAATATAACAGCATAAATAAAGTGGGAATTGATTTAAACACGCCTTGTACGTATTAGTTTAGTATCTTTAGTATCTTTAGTATCTTTAGTAGATGTTAGATATCTCCAGATTGCAACTGTCCATTGCTTATATTCAGTATGCCGCCATCTATCTCAAAGAGTGGAGAATTTCAGTTGTTGTCATAAGCATTTTTTTCAATCACTATAGATAATAATCAATGTAAGTTTATGAAATGCAAAAATTCTCAGTTGTAGTTTAACTTTTGAACTTCGTATTTTTCCAGATTGAAGACAATCATAAGATCATTACCGTTTAAACAAACTAAAATTAACAATAAATATATTTTTAATAATCTACCTCGTAATTCAAGTCATAAACTGTTAATATGGCTGGCGTTTACAGCTTCCTATTCAACCTGAAATATATTTTATCTATTTTGGTACGTCAACCCTTTTGTGTGTTATTTCATACCTAAAGTAGAGTTAGCAATTTAGAAAAAGATCTTTTCTTATTCCTACGGATCTTTTTTTGCACAAAAGAGGCGTTGCTAGCTTTTCTCTATATCATTATTTTTACGGCAGGTGCCCGATGCATTCGCTAATCTCTTTTCCCTTTTCGTAAAACATTCGCAGCGAGAGCTCGTCTAGTACTAGCACTATAAAGAACTTCACTATTTTGCTCTATTCTCCGAAAACGAAACGGCACTTCTATCTATAGAGTTGTTTTTTTTTTTCACCTAAAGAATTTCCCAGACGAGAAACTATGTCCCTGCTTTCTTGCAGATTGCATCATGATCGTCTTCAAGACTTATTTCAACAAATACATGTCGTGCTGTTCTATTAAGTAATCCAATTCTGCCCATCTCGCCCATTGTTTTCAATCCTTTTATAATACTGTTCATCATTCAACTGACAATCTCATTAAATAAAATGGAAACACAATATTAGGTTAGCTCTTAGGGACATTTTTGGTTTCCAGGGAAATCCAGTTGGGACATAATAATCTCATACAAATGGTTTTACACAATCCCTTAATGCGTTCTGTAATATTTCGTAACACAAACTAACGTTAAATGAAGGGAGTCACGTAGTCTTTTCACACAAACGCGTACACATGTGTGTTATCGCCAGTGAGCGACCAAAGAACAAATCAATTCAAGTCATTTTTTTTACATACGTGCGCAGTCACTTTCCATGAGGGCTGTTCCCTGTCCTGTATAGTTGTGTCGTCTAGGGGCGGTTGATTGGCTGAATAAATAAGAATAAAACTCATGTATGTAACAATGGGGACGTGTTTCAAAGATTTTATTATAGAGAGAAAGTTCGTTCACGAGGGGAGAGACCAAAATTAATTTGTTCAGAATGTGTGGCTAAAATTAGTTCGTTCTTACTTAATTAATCTTAAATGGTCAACGAACAAACTGCCTTGAAGAAATTTATACATTGTCGGGCACATATGGTCTAGCCGCTTCTTTACCTTGAACTGCTTCTAAACTTTGCCCTGTCCTGACCATGTGATGTTCTTATGTAATATCATCGACACCTGCTTCTAGCGTGTTTTGTCTAGAGAGCTAACGCTTGACCCCTTAGCTTCGCTCACGATAGGTGAGCTGGGTCCGTTTCCGTTTGGCGCCAGGTTGTCCTGACATGTACTTAATGTGAACCTCACCGAAATTCATACTAGTTTACATAATCTCTACTTACTAGCGTAGGGTCTCTAAGTATAACAGTTCCACAGTAACGTTTATTCGGCATATTGTACGACGAATAATGATTGACGAGACTTTTTTTCACAACTAGTTTTTAATTTAAGTGACATTGAACCGGATCAGTACTAAAATGGGTGACCATTTAGTAATACTAGGTGCTGCCTGTGGTCTGAAGCTTGGAAAGAGATGAATATCGCCAGGCTATTTTTGCAAGACACGCTACATGGAATATTGCAGCGCTCTCGCGATTCCAAAGGATTAAAGACTCATTCGTCCACCAATAATTCGAAGTGTGTCGGTTATATGGACCATGTAAGTTGTCTAAAATGGTGTTTTTATAAGTTTTTTTTAAGGTAAATATGTGATAAGTACGTGACTAAATATGCAGCAATAACATAATTTTGTAGACTTGTTAGTCGCAATACAAAAACAATATTGTAATGGATACCATTTGAAAAGTAATAAATGACCAGCTGACAAAAACTTGATATTTGAAATTTGGAGAGCTAATATATATATATATATATATATATATATATATATATATATATATATATATATATATATATATATATATACATACAAAATCAATAAATTGACGATCGTTTCGGAAACGATGTTTTTTTATTGAGATAGACAATACATCTTGAACAATAATTTTATCATTTGATTTTATAAAGCAAAGTCTCCTCATCAGCAAAAAGAGTGGGTGGGGGTTTAAAGACACCAAAAATAAAACAAGCATTTTTAAGTAAGACAGATATATCTTATTTGCCCACCTTTAAAGCCCGTAAGTATCTTAGTTAATCCATTCATGGCATGTTGTTAAATATATATATATATATATATATATATATATATATATATATATATATATATATATATATATATATAATGGCTTGTATAGCCGCACTATTTCAGTCGTGTGCATCCCCAT